>NC_141991.1:211501291-211667927 GCF_049901715.1 Pseudonaja textilis | reverse complement strand
TTTTCAAAGCAGCAACCATATATCATATATCAGCTCTGCCAGAGAAAGCTAATACCATGCCTTTTTTAATCAATATTTTCCTAGTGTTATCCACTAGGTCCCAAAGGTGATATAGTTTCTTTTTTCATGCTCTCTTGTGGAGTTTAAGAACAATTATCATTTTTACATAAACCTCATCAGGTGTGTAAAAATGATTATCTGTGGGGATGTGACTGCACTCAATTTATCTATTGCACCTCCTTTAAAAAGCTGGTTTTCTCATACCCATATCCAACCTTCCTTTTCAATATATATTTTATTTAAGGAGGGATTAATGTGGCAACAACAAGGTAAGACAACCTTTCACATCTAATGGCACTTCCTTAATTCAAATGAAGCTACTTCTGGGAGAAGATATGTTCTCACAAGTTTCCCTGTTCTAGCCTGAGGGAGACAAATTTTAGTATGATAGCTAGCTTTTGTAGATGATCTCTGCAAGTTCATTTCTGCTAAATACGTTTTCTCAAAATTCATTTAAGCAAAGAACCATTAAAAGAACAGCAGGTTGCATTTTTCTGAAGATACATATATTTAAGCTGTACCTAGTTGCATTTATTGTATTAATTATATTTAACTATACAATGAGGTTTGTTGTTTTATTGAAGAATAATTTAGTTTTAATTGTACATCATATTTTATTATACCTGTATACTATGATCAAGTGTCTTGTAACTAGCTTAGCTCAAAATGCAAGTTCCAGCTAGTTCACTGTACATAAACTGTTCAAAAATGGGAAAGATGGAAATAAAGCATCCTACCAGTAGACAGACTGAAAAAACAGTATCTACACAAACAATCGTTTATTTGATAGTTGAAACATTTTGAACTCGTTCCCTGAGTGCCTCTTTCTTCATAGGCAACATCTGCTAAATATTGGGCAACTATATTCAGAATTAAGAATGCTCTTTATATAAATCCAAAACAGAGATTTATGATTTTCTGAAAATAGAATAGATGTATGCCATACTCAACATTTAGCATGGTATGGATACTATCATGGAGCCCAGTTTGGAGAAGAAGGAGGAGTTGGAACTGGGACTTTCTGACAAAGATGGCACATCTCCCTTAGCAGATTTGTAGAGGCCAGGGACTGAGGACAATGCTGTCCAGACTCCTCAGGCATTGTGGGAGGTGGACAACCAGACAGAGAGTGGCCTGCCTGTACAGACACAGGGCAGGATCAGCTGCTGACAGGCAGCTGTGCTAATAGGCAGCAGATCTCCTCTGATGAGGAAGAGCTGCCCAATCCACACAGATCCAAGGGCAAGGAGAGCAAAATGCAGGTAAACCCAGACAACAGCTCAAGGCTATTCAGGAGAAGGTCACCTCCCCTCTCCTCACAAGGAATATCTGGAGCAGACTAACCTAAGGAGAAGCCATGGGAGTTAGTCTTTACCAGAAAGAATTGTTTGCTTTCACTTACACTCCCCTGGCCTTGACTCATGCCTGTTGCTGTTTGCCTTGCCTTGCTTCAAAGATTGCTCTTCACCTTTTGTCTTAGACCTTGCTCTAGCCCTCTGAACTGCTTTTGGCCTTTGCTTTGCTGTGCTCTTGGAAGTGCTTCTTGCCTTGGACCTTTTCTTTGCCCCAAGGACTGCCATTGCCTTGTGCCTGGACTCTGCCTTATGGACTGGACTTCAAACCTTGGACCTTGACCTGTGAGCTTCCTCCTACTCTGTGGGCTTTATTTGTACTATAGGGGCTGTTGTTTGGGGAACTGAGGGTGAATGACTTCATGACAGCATGGGGGTAGAGCCTTACCGATTGTTGGATGGTCGATTGCTGGACCATTTGTTGAAACAAATAAAGGACTTTCTGGACATCTGCCTTACCTTGACTACCTGTGTCACAACAGATACTTAGAATTTAAATTTGTTGCTTCATTTGGAATGATTTATTATTATTACCTTAACTTAGAGCAAAAATGGCGTATACTGTACGAGTATCCTAGTTGGTGAGATACAAGAGAAGCATACAGATAGTCTCTTGATTACTGTTTCTTGCTTGCATCTATTATGTATTTATTCATTTAAAACATATATTGCTGCCCATCTTAAAGTCTGGACAGCTTTCAACCCCACCTCCCCCCAAAAAACATATACAGCTAAAACAAAAAAAAATAGGAAAAAGAGAAACACCAGGTGCCATAATCACACATCTCTGGTGCACACAATCACATTCTCTTCCCACTATGACTTTACCCTATTCCAGCACCTAGTAAAGAATCAGGTCTTGAGTTCTTTTCAGGAAGTTAAAAGGGCGGGGGGCAACATGTCTAATCTCTGGAAGAGAATGTTCCATGCGGGAGGGGCTGCAATAAAAAAAACCATACTTCCAAGAATCCACAAGGTGACAATGCTTAAGGGAAGGCACCTGGAGAGTGTGTTTTCTATCAACTCTGGTGAAATGAGCAAATGCCGTCAGGCTGAAGCAGTATTGTAGATTATCTGATCCCATGCCATGTAGGGTTTTAACGGTAATAACCAGGCCCTTGAATTTCATTCAAAAGAGAAATGGAAACAAGTGCAGCTTACATAGCAAAGGGCAACATAAGTGAACCTAGGAGTGCTGAACACTGTGTGTACACTGCATTCTGCAGCAATTGTAACTTTTAAGTGGTCTTCAAGGGAAGTCTTATGTAAAACACATTGGGAAGTGACCAAGGCATGAGTAGCTGTGAACAAGACGTTCTCATCTAGGAACAGTTGCAATTGGTATGCAAGATATGGGATTGCTGTCAATTGCTGTCATTGCTGTCACCTGCTCATAAGCAATAACCAAGAGTGTAGAAGGACTCCCAAATTACACACCAGTTAATATGGCATATCACCATTTTTTGGTAGGCAAACCCCAAAGCCACTGCATCTTGCCATGGTTAAGTCAAACTTAATCCCTCCCCATCCAGTCCCTCACAGTTCCAGGCACTTGGTCAGCATGATGACAGCATCACCTACCCAGACAGGGGTAAAAGGTAAAGGTTCCTCCTGCACATACGTGCTAGTTGTTTCCGGTTCTAGAGAGTGGTGCTCATCTCTATTTCAAAGCCGAAGAGCTAGCATTGTCCAAAGACATCTTCGTGGTCATGTGGCCAGCATGACTAATCATGGAAGGCACACGGAATGCTGTTATCCAAGGTGGTCCCTATTTTTCTACTTGCATTTTTACATGCTTTCAAACTACTAGGTTGGCAGAAGCTAGGACAAGTAATGGGAGCTCACTCCGTTACATGGTGCTAGGGATTTGAACTACTGAACTGCTGACCTTTCTGAACAACAAGCTCAGCATCTTAGCCACTGAGCCACTGTGTCCCCTCAGCCAGGGGTAGAAATGTATAATTGACTATCATCAGATTAGCAAGAGTATGGTCTTAGCAAGAGTATGATTATATATGTGGCATACTGGTCAAAATGGGTCCTAAGTGATTGGAACTGTCCTCATCCCTAGCATGGGAAGCTTGCAGGTGACATGAGACTGATAATCTAATTAATGCACCTTATTAAAAAGCATTACAGTCTATATCACATTTCTGAACTTTATATAGCCCCTGAGTTAATACATATACATAATACCAATTCATAATTTTATATAAATTTTAGCCCTTTAATTCATACATAAATCTATATATTTACTTCCCTGCATGAATCCTTGCCCTCAGAAGTTGTGGGAGCTCCATCACTTGAGACTTTCAAGAAGAGATTGGACTGCCATTTGTCAGAAATAGTGTAGGGTCTCCTGCTTGGGTGGGGGATTGGACTAGATGACCTACAAGGTCCCTTCCAACTCTGATTATCTGTTATCTGTTATGTGACATGATCGAGTTTGACACCAGTGATATAGACCGGCGTCAAACTTGATCATGTCACACAACAGATGCCATATTGTGATCTTTGGTGACTTTTTTGTCTTTGCAGAGCCAGAGTGTACATGGCCTGTGCATTGTGGGTTGCCCATCTTGTGGGCTGCCAGTTTGATCTGGTCTATATAAATACGAGAAAGAAAAGCATGCAGCAGATTAGAATGGGAGCTTTTTATTGTGAAGTGTAATTGATGATTCATGCAGGGAAGTAAATATATAGATTTATGTATGGATTAAAGGGATAAAATTAAAGGGATAAAATTTTATATAAAATTATGAATTGGTATTATGTATATGTATTAACTCAGGGGCTATATAAAGTTCAGAAATGAATGAAACTGATGTAAACTGTTAGGAGCAGAGGTGGTGTAATGGGAGCAGAAGTGGTATTCAGCAGTTTCTGACCAGTTGTGGAGAACCAGTAGTGGAAATTTTTAGTAGTTCAGAGAACCGGCAAATACCACCTCTGACTGGAGATTTTAGAATGGATTTTAGAATCCTTCCCCTGCCACGCCCACCAAGCCAAACCGACAGAACCGGTAGTAAAAAAATTTGAATCCCACCACTGCACAGGAGACAAGGAAATAAGTTTGGCACATGGAATCCAAAATCTGAAGTTAGAAAAATGTAGGTACAAGGCCTAAGTTGAAAGTATAAACAGAGAGAAATGAGAAACAAAGGGAAATAGATCATTCAACAAAATTTGGAACTTCATAGCAGAAAAAATAGAGCCTACAAAGAAATAGTGGAATTGGGAACTGGATGGAAGGGACACAAAGTAGAGAATAAAATTTAGAGTTTGGAAATAGTATAAAAGGAACTGGAATAGAAAAAAATGCAACCCTTGATACTATAGATCACAATAAAGTTTGTGCTATTTTAGACTTTGATACTCTTGTTTCTGACAGACTTGATCTAGGGAGAGACTAAACTTCCTTGGGTCCAGGAAAAGATAGCAGGTCTCAACCTTCCTCTGACAGATGTATTTGGTAACCATACATTCAGACTTGACTCCTGCCTTAGTGTAGCCATTTTGGTAATTCCCATTGCCAATATCTATCCTTTACTTGGCATATGAGAAATAGAGGATCTCCTTTGTATTTTCGAGATGTGCAACTAGGGAAATCTACACCTATTCCTCCTTTGCAAATAAATCCATGGAATGTAATAACAAAGAGCTAATAAAATCACTTTTTAATAAAAGAAACATGAAAAGAACCTTTGTTACAAAAAAACATAGTCACATATGAAAACAAAGATGGAAAAATATACATAGGGTGCTAAAATCACAGAGAATGCTAGAGTTTGTAGGATGGGACAGATCTACTAATAAAATATGAGGTTATTGCAGTGTGATCCTGAGATGTATCAATAAACAATATCTGACGTTGGATAAATAAAACAAACCTCAGAGACAATACAAAAGCTTAGGAGTGCACAGAAAAGAACAAACTTAACACAAGGCTAACCAGGGATTTATCTGTGTGTACTTAAGTAGCAGTGATGTCCTTTTATTTTGCCTGGACTTACTTTTTGACTTCATGAGAATTCCAAGCTTAAATCCGGGATTCAAAAGAGATGTCAAAACTTTCCTGTTCTTTTCATTTCAGTCCCACTTCTCACTTCTTTTCCCCTTTTTCAGGATATCTCATTTTCAAAAAGGAGGAGGAGGAGGAGGAGAAGAAGAAGGAGGAGGAGGGAGGGATGGAGGGAGGAGAGGGGAAGGAGGAGTTTTCTTGACAAGCAGAGGTTGAAAGAACAGCTCCTATTTGAGTTCGTGGATTCCCTCTTGATGATGTAGGTGGCCTGATGGAAGATGTAAAGGAATGTAGAGTATCAAGGGACATACCTGTATCAATAATTACTCCAATGTTTCCCATTTCCTTCTCAGCCATTTTAAGATGTGAGCATTGCTAGCTGAGGTATTCTGGTCCGGGGTCACCAACCTTTTGGATCCCAGGGCCCACCAAATTCATACTATTAAATCCCGAGAACCACTAATACGATTTTTTAAAAAGCTAATATATTTAATATAAAAAGTATATTTAATATAAAAATTATACATACACACACTTATTTAATTTATTTATTTTATTTGTCAATCACTTACAAGATAATAGATATAAGTATAAACATGAGAAAGAACACAGGAAATAGGTACAAATAAATGGGGATAATAGGACAGGAACGGGAGGCACAATGGTGCACTTATGCATTATAACAAAAACATAAATATTTAGTGATAACAAAATAAAACTTTCTGGGCTGGAAGCCACCCCGCCCCTGTACCTTCCAAAGAGACAAAAGAGCTTTTCAGATGCCAGGTGGAGGATTGAGAGAGCTCAGATCTGCAACCAAGGAAAAGCTGGGGGGAAGTAGCTCTTCCAGCCTCACCTGGAAACAGGCGAGGAAAGATGTCCCTGGGGGCACTTCATTTGTTTTAGCACTTTGCTGCCAAACCCAGTCACAGCCAGTGATTATTAGGGGGCAGGGGAAGGGGGAGAGAGAGAGAAAGCATCTCTCACATTACCAGGGGAGGAAAGGAAGTGAAACAAAACTCACTCTTTCACTGAGACCTACAAAACACCAATCTACCAGGAGATCTTAAAAACCACCAAATGCTCCCACTTGCAGTTCCTGCGCCTCCTGGCTCAGGTCCCTGAGATGCATGCTCCCACACATGGCGGCAGCGGCAACAAAAGTCCCCTCCCCCAGCGCCCGCTGTCAGCTCTCCCCATTAGTTCTCTAGCTTTGAATTTCTCCTGGCGCTGTCTCTTTTCTCCCCCCCTCCCCGCATCCACATACAGGCAAGAAAGAAAAGGGAGACAGAGTTGTGCGCAGCTCTCCACTTTTCCAGCCCTCGCTGCCTCTCTCAACATCAAAGCCTCGGAAACGCAGGCAAAGCCACCACAGTGGTGGTACCCTGAGTTGCTTGTTTCTCCACTACTGCCTCCTCCTCCTCCTCCAGCACCTCATTCTTTGGGTAGGGTGATTCTTAACTAACCGAGCATGCTAAGGCAATTCAGGATGTTACCACTGCAGTGGCTTTGCCTGAATCTCTGAGGCTTTGATGTTGGGAGGCAGTGAGGGCTGGAAGAGCTGAGAGCTGCGCATGGCTCCACGTGGGTGTAGGTGGGGAGGAAAGAGAGAAGGGAGCAATGAAAAGCTAGAGAACTAATGGGGAGAGCTAACAGTGGGCACTGGGGGTGGGGACTGTTGTTGCCGCAGCTGCCATGTGTGGGAGCTGGTTGGTGCATGCATCTCAGGGACCTGACTCCGAGGTCCCTCAAAGAGCCAGGAGGTGAGACAACTGCACAGCCCAGATTAATTGCTTTTGGGGACCATTTCTTCTGCGGCCCACCAAAAATTTTCCACAGCCCACTGGTTGGCAACCGCTCTTCTGGTCAACAATCTTAAAATAGATAAGGTTGGAAATATTAGTTTAGAGTAATCCCAAGAAAGAAATGCAGGTAGGAATCTAAAGATAAGAGAAGCATCTAAAATTAATAATCCTTTCCATATTAATCTTAATAACCCTTGTGTCATCTTTAGCCATAGATGGATAGGATAAAAATCTAATTATAATAATAAAAATTTCCCACTATTCTTGTGTAAGCAGTGTCCCAATTTCAGAAGAAGTGATTTTAGAATAAAAGATAATAACTATTTCTGTTAATTCCAAAAGAAGCTACAATGGGTCTCTTCTAAGGCCATTCAGGATATCCTTGAAAAAAAAACTCATTAAAATCTTCCTCTTAATTTAAGTATAGAAAGTGATTTATAAAAATACCTTTGTTTTCAATGGGTAGATGACACCAGATTTTATAAAATTAACTTTTCCAAGTTTTCATAAAACTGACACTTGTGCTTAAACATTTCATGCAGACTGATTTGTGATTGTGAAAGAAGCACACTTTTAAAACACCTGTTAAGTCTCTAGCTCTTTTTCTATCCCCATATTTTATTCTTCCTAATTTATTCTGTTTACTTTCTGCTGAGATTTTTCATCCCTTGCCTTTTCAACTGCATTGCTTATTTAATTATTTCTCTTCCAGCCTCAAATTGGACCCAACTGCCCCATGCAATTAAATTGCAGAACCTCAAGCTGCCTGTTTGTATTTTAGCTGCTTGATTAATAGTGTTTGCATTTAAATGGTCATGGCTTGCCTTTGAAACCATTAGCACCCCATTACAATAAATGGAACAAACGGGGCAACTTTTGTTTCAAGTTGTTTAGAGGGAAAAGACACAAAACTCCTGGGCTTATGGATTTCCACTAGAGACAAGTTTCCCCCCTCCCTTTCATTTAACAGAGTTTTAAATGCAGGGAATTTAATATTCAAGATCTTAAAATAACAGGCATCCTTTCAACACTGGAGATTCAGCCTTTCCTTAAATCATCCATAATTTTAAGACTATTTCAGTTCACAGCAAATCCACCAGCTGCTAACCTCCTTACTTCATGCATTTTAATCTAGGCAGTAAACAAAATAAAATCCACACATACCAATCAATTTAAAGCCTCTTTTCTAATGCAAATACTTTGGATGTTAAATTCCTATCCAGCTGAAGTAAGTAGTACAACAGGCATGTAAGTTTTTTTAAAAAAAATTATACAGGGAGGATATTTCAGTGATTATCTGTACATATTAGCACTCACATATTTTGTTTAGTTATGATCATCTTGTCCCTGCATGAGAATCCTTTCTAACAGGCCAGGAATGATGCAATAAAATTTTAGTTAACATTAAGCAGTTCCAAACTTTGTTATCTATAACAGAAAATAAAATACATGTGCATTTCCAGAAATTATCCTTATGTTGAACTATCTTGCCAGTGGAGGTCAAATATATTCCTTCAGTCCAAATTCACAATATTAGAGCACTATGGTCTTTTTTTAACCTTCTTCCCCTTCCTTTTCATTTTTCCAAAAAAACCAGGCAACAAATCCAAGAAACACCTACCTTTCTCTTGTGGTCCATGCATTATTCTTATGTCCATGCATAATTCTAAGACACTAAATGCAAGATTATGAAATCAAACCAAAAGCAAAACTTCAGCTCTCAAAAAAAGATAGGGAGATTTATCCAAAGCAGAAGTGCTGAAGTAAGTAGGACAGGAAGATATGAAGTATTTTGTCACTGCCCCTTAATAGAACCATTCTAATTAGTAGCATCATTTGCAAGTATTTTATTTGATATTACATTCTTTTAAAGGCGAGGCTGCCAAAACTGAAATGTGGTCTGAACTTCAGGCCAAACTAAGATCATCTTCTGCTGAAAAGTGTAGAGACGCAACCATTCTTCTCAACATTCTTTTAAATCTATCTGTCTGCCTATGGGAATCTAATAGAGACATGGTTATTATATAAGCCCTAGGCTTCTCCCTCCTTCTCTTGGCCAGCACATAATCTGTATCTCAAACCCTAAATGGATATACACCATAGAGATCCACCAACAAGGCATTCTAATCATAACTGATGTTTACTCTACTTAATCACATTTGCATCAAAGTGGAGAATATTTTACAGTTCAGTTCTAGGAGGGACTTTGAGGACCACATTATAGTTTTGATATATCCAAAATTAATGTTGACAAAGCTTCTTCCAGAATAAACAAGGCCCTCAGATTCATGTCTATTCCCCTATATGTTGATTGAGAAGTAGACAAGGACATGAACTGAAAAATTGCTTTTCTACATGCTGTCTCAGAAATGAATCTGATAGACTCACAGTAAATAACATGTACCAAATTCTTCTACTACCAATATATTCTGTCTCTACATACATATACATATATAGACACACATGCACACAGTACAAAATCATGTATGAAAGAGGTTTTTTTCCCCATAGATTGTCTATCTATGTATCTCTTGCAGGATACATTCCTGTGCAGCCCAGTCCAATCTGCATTAAGAACAAATGGACTGATGTTTTTAGGATTTTGGCTTTTGCAAGCAAAATTAAATATACAACTAAATCAGACTACTCTAACCGCACTACCAAATTTGCAAAAGTTTCTGGATCAAAAGATTAAAAAAAAAATCTTTACCTCTCCCTTTTTTTTTACTTGAAACAATTGGCTTGTAAGCTATAAACAAAATATAATCAGTGAAATCATGTTTATAATTTATCCACTGTCTGATTGTATGAGAACATTGTCAAATATAGTTAGTTCACTTATAAATGTTTCTACTCTGTTCCTTGCCATTATCAAGAAAATAATAAACCCCTGAGGTCCAGGATGCAAAGGAAATAGTAGACCTAAACTATACCTATAAAGCAATTGGCAAACATTGCTAATTTACTATTTTTATATTATCAGGTAGCTCCATTAACAGGCTGTTAAAAAAAATGCTTCTAGCAACAGAAGGAAGATAAATCCTCTATTGATAAAATAGGCATCAAATGAGCATGCCCAGAAGAAACACTAAGGAGGATATAAAAATAAAACGCCAAAATGGCATCTGGGAGGAAGATCACAAGCACTCAGAGCAAATTTATTAACTTTAGCTATTTGGGACCTCAGATATTTCCAAGCTGGGTTTTTAAATGGAACTACTCTTTCAAAAGTAGTATTCATAGCTGAGAGGGGATTTGAATCTGGATGTCCCTATCCCAAATCAAACTCTTAAAAAACACTGTGAATAAAGGTAGCATTTTGTGTTTGGCATAAATTAAACTGAATATTTGATTGTTATTATTATTCTTTTATCTACGACAACCAAGTGGCAATTTCACGTTCCATCCCACTTTTTTGTGTGATCTTTCTTTCTTTCTTTCTTTCTTTCTTTCTTTCTTTCTTTCTTTCTTTCTTTCTTTCTTTCTTTCTTTCTTTCTTTCTTTCTTTCTTCTCTTTCCTTTTTCTTTCTTCCTTCCTTTCACCTTCTCTCTTTTTCTCTCCTTCTCCTTCTTCTTCATCTATACAATGAAGCATTCTCCCTAAAGTTTGGGTTTACATAAATTTTACAGTAATTATTTTCTACCCATTTAATATATTGTATGAATACACATGTAGTGTGTTCTGCTGCTTCTCTACAGAGACATGCATATATTTGTGTGTGTTTGTGTGTGTGTGTGTGTCCTTTATTCTTCAATATGACACATCAAAGAATAAATATTTCACAAGGCATTATACAAAATGTATAAAGTCAAGGGTCACATTAATTATAGTCTAGTCATAAACACTGATTAAGAAAGGAAACTGCATTCCCAACAGGAATACTCCAGAGCCTCTAGCGTGGTTCAGCACAATGGGTGAGAACTGGCAGAACTTCTCTCTTCACTCCTAGTTTAAGTGAATCAGACAGGGTAATTTTTGTTGGAGGATTCTACTGGCAATCAGTATGTCTCAGCTTGCTTCTCTGTGCCTTGCTGAGACAAAGGGAGAAGGGGAGAGAGAGAGCACTGTTGGAAAGGAATCAAGACATGAAACTTCTTCAGCTCTGGTTTAAAGCTTATGAAAGCAAATGACCCCCAGAGCACTAATGCTTTCACCTTCGTAAACATGGCATGAATTGCAATGAACACCAAACAGAAAAGTGCCTCTTTTCCTCTGGTTCCAGCATCCCTCACCCCCAAAGATATCTGCTTCCCAAGCCTCACATCTAGGGGCAACCTTAATAACTTTGAGGAAAGGAAGTGTAAATGAATGGAATAACTTTTTTCCCAGAGTTTGGGGAATTAATTTTCCTGTGTTACATACACAAAGAGGATATGTTTTCCTTGTAGGGAAACTTTGGATATCTTGAGTGATTGAATTGTGGGACTCTCAAATAGGTTTCATTGTAGGACTATTTGTATCAGATTACAGCATAACTATTTGTGGCTTAAATGTCAGATGAATGGGATTATAATGAATATGTACATGCAAATACCTCCAAAGCATGGTTTGTCCATGTGTGCATGTTGGTGAATGTAGATGCCTTTTCTGTGAGATTAACCTGCCATGCATTTGAAGAAGTGCCATCTAGTCCACAACATTTTATGCAATATTGTGTTTGTCAGACTTTAAGGTTCAATGATATTATTTAAGCTCTCTTTGCACAACAGTCAGGTATTAAAAGAGGTCTACTTAGTGTCCTTATGTGCACCACCACCAGCCACCTAATTTCTACAATCTAGCCTGATCTCCTTATGTCAGGGACAAGGAACCAGAACAACACCGTAAATTGATCAGGTTATTTCTTTATTACTTCATAATTATTTATAAGAATCTTGCCAGACTGACTGCATTTTCTAGGAACTGCCAAATTAGACTTTCTGGGATTTGGAGGGAGCTAAGATCTATGTTGCTTCCTGCCTTGCAAGAACTTTAAGCTTGCCCCCCTCTTCACACTTCCCCCACTCTGTCTGGGTCATGCACCACCACACCATAAATCCTTAATCTAAACACTGGCAAGGTTTATTGCATCACTGTTCCCTTCTCTCTTAACCATGAAGGACACAGTATGAAGGGTTTGGGCAATACAGCCAATCAGAATTTGGAAGAATTTTTGGGTGCTATCAGGCCTTGATAGTCAGTTTTGAGGCTTCTTTTTTAAACCACTCAATAGACACATCTATAGACTTTTTTTCTTGAAGGATGATTGGACAAAGTTGTCTTTCATTTGTATAAAATTGCTTGATAGGAAAGCTAGAAAATTCAGAAATATCTCATGCCCAGGTATTCAAGTAACATACTAATTTTGTTCTTGACAAATTTAATTGTGTTACACAAACCCAGTTTCCTGGGTATCATGTCCAAAACTTGCAAAAATGTCCCTCTAGAAATTTGCATACATGTTAGAGAATGACCTTGAGGAACAAGATGAAGATTGTAGCCAAGAAAATGGAGTAATAAGAGTAATCCAAATCCAAAGAGGAACGTAATTTGAGAAAATATTTCACATTGATTCTCTTTAGTTCTCTTTGGGCTAAAAGCAGGGAGGGAGAGGTTCATTCAGATTTGCAATATTCCATTACTTTAACACTGCAATAAAAATAGTTTTAATATTTATACATTTGATGTTCAAATCTGGTCTACCTCAAAAGTCTGACAGTTGAAAGGTTGATTATGAACATTTTAGAATACTGTATTTGATATTCTTAGAAATAAGAAAAAGTAAATATGCTTAAAACAATGGAAACCATTTGAAGTAGCCAAAACGAGTTACTGTAAGAATAGTCCCTATGTGGTCACAAAAATGAAAATGGTCAAAATAGCAGATCCCTGAACTACAAGATATTTATATTTACATTCTTGTCTTTCAAGTGTTCAGAATGACATACGTTGCATTTCCTTTTTCTATTTTTCCCCACAACAACCTGTTTGGCAAGTTGCACTGAGAGAAAGTGACTTGCCAACATTACAAATAGAGCTTTATGATTGCTGGTAGACTTACACTGGGTTTCCATTATTGACTGTCTATCTGTCTATCATCTCTCTCTCTCTCTCTCTCTCTCTCTCTCTCTCTCTCTCTCTCTCTATCTATCTATCTATCTATCTATCTATCTATCTATTTATCCATCCATCCATCCATCCATCCATCCATCCATCTATCTATTTGATTTGTTTGCTACCTATTTTAATTCAAAGTGATTCTGCAGGTGCTGTAGATCTGCATTGCTGACCCATTTGCTGTTGCTGATTATTATTATTATTATTGTACACAAAAATGACAGTATACACAGCAGACGAGATAATCATGCTGGTTTTCATATCACAAATCATTAGCCAAACACTTCCCAAGTGTTTAGGACTGCATGATGTATCAGCGGATTATGCGAGCAGATCCCAGTAAGGTGGCCTTCTGCAGCTGACCAATGGTGATCTTGTCAGTGCCAATTGTTTTTAAGTGCTTGCCTAGGTCTAAAGTTAAAACTTGTTTTCATGGAGGGATCTGTTTATCAACTTGTTTAAAAGATATATTTTCATCAACCATAAATTTAATTGAATGGGCATAGATAATCTTAAGAATGAGAGAATACTGTGGTATTAGTTGAACTGAAAAGGGATAGAAAATAGAATTAAACTACAGTAGCACATAAAAGCATTACATCATCTAAAAGGAGAAGAAAATCACATGGCTTTTATCATTTGACAAATTCTCATCATAAATGCTGTTTGATTATAAAATAGGTCAGTATAATATATAATGTAGGACATCAGTTCAAACACAAAATATTGATCAGCATATTGATCTAATATAAACATGCACTATTTCATCTATTTTTGCAGTCACCTATACAGTATGGACTTAAAGTATGACATGTATTATTCTATTTATCATATGTTTCTCTCCTCATTCTTCCTGTAAAGACTTTAGGGAGACCAAGATAGTTCCTTCTCCCTTTCAAGCTAGAAGATGGATTATACTTAAGACCTCTTACTAGCCTAAAGTCACTGAGTGAACCTTTGGTGTGTATGGGAATTACACCCATGTTTTCCTCATGTCGCATTGCATGTCTAGTCATTATGCAGTCCACCATCTCTTGGAGGGATATGAATTAAAGCTCAGTTTTTCTTGAATTTTCTTTATTATTCTGATCTGAACTTCTTAATATACCCAAAATAATGGCTCTCATCACCTACTTTGGATTATGATTCCACCGTTTATTTTTTCTGTTCACCACAGAATCCCAACACAATTCTTAGACAGAATGTAACCTGGCTTAGTACAAGATTTATGCATAGTAATATTTCTCTATACACAAAATTATTATACTATTAACTGAAAAATATAATAAGAAACCTTGAAATGTATCAAGCTACCATGAAAGTTGTGATACACACATGCACACAAGAACACAACTTTTATTTTTATTTTTTTACAACTAAACCAAAGGGAAAAAAAACCAATTCTGAAATGAACTATAAATGTATCTTGTTGCTAAGCTCCTACTGAGTATAACAATTTAATTCAGGTCTTAAAACAAAATTGTTTTATTAATTTGATTAAATTGAAGGAATATCTAGGGTCTTGCATGAATAATTCATTTTCTTATCATATCTTCTGAAGCCATATGTAAAACATTGCTATACCTCAATTGTCCCTTATAGTCTAACCACATCTAACCACTAACTACATTTAATTTTCAATATTGTTGATTTATAGTTTTATAAAGCCAAATAATAAATATAATAAATTGTTCCAGGCACTATAAAACAACCACCATAGTTTTGCATTTCCAGCGTGAAATATTAAATACATAAATCAAAACAAGATTATTTTTCACGGGAGAGGAAGGCCAATTGCAAAGAAATGACGAATTTGGTTGTGCTCAAATGAATGTTTTAAGGCAAGACAGACTCGGCTAATTTACTCCAAAAAAATCAGTTACTAATTTTTAGTAACAAAGGGTATACAAAGGGACTGCATTTGTTGAATTCTCAGTGAAATATATTTCTTTAGAAGGAACAAATTTAACTACTTTACTTTAAAGAAGAAAAGTTATATTTCAGGATCCAATCTCGGTGAGTCACAGGACCAGAACTGTGGTCTTATGAGCTTTTGGACTTGTGCTCAAGCCCATCCTCAGGGAACTTCTCTCACACCAGAATGTATGCTTTGGGCTATTATAGAAATTGTGTAGTGTCTGGTTATGTGTGGCTTTTTAGTTGTTGATTGGCATGTTGATGGCCAGTTATTAAGTCATTGATTGTTGTTTTATTGTGCTGCCAAGTCCTCAGCTCCTAAGTACTGGATAAGCTGGTGGTAAATCAGCATTCTTCTTGACTGACAAGGTGTCTGTTTCCTAGACTTCAATCACTGGATATTTTTGTACCTGCTTGGCCAACAATTTTAGTAGCTGTGAAATTGAATGTATGTCCTTGTTCATTGTAAAGTGAGGCTCCCAATGAATTCTGGTCATTGCCCCTGTGACTATGTAGGACAGAGGCAGAGGAAACTAACCACCACATTGCAAGAACACAAGTGAGCATTCAGATGAAAACACCTTATTGACTGAAGCCCCCTTGTCAGTCAACAGGTGCTGTTTCCTTGCCAGCACAAGGAAACAACAGTCAACGAACAACTTAATAGCCAGCCATCAACACTCCAATCAACAAATAAAAAGCCACACCTGTTAAGTACGGTCAGTGGGTCCCATTAAGACACGAGGCTCGAGTGGTGAACAACACCTCTTTATTAAGGAGGCAGATTCTGAGACAGCAAACCCAGCCGCGGCAGCCCTTTTTATAGAGCCGGCCACGGCTAGGCAGCCTATGACAGTCTTTCAAGCTTGCCGCGCTTGGTTTCACCCAATCGCAGCAAGCCCTGTACGAACCAATCAGAGATGTTCATATCGTCCAATCACAGCCCGGGTTTCACGGACCAATCGGATTTGCAGGTCTACAAGCCTGCTAGTATGGAACAACACCCAATCAGGCAACACATAGATACTCCCAAAGCTTACATTCCAGTAGAGAGAAGTTCCCTGCAGATGGAGGCCAACGTGAGTTTGAAAACTCATAAGACTAAACCAGATTGAATCCTACAACATTATTCTGGGACACATATCTTTCTTTTCACTCATGAAAAAAATTATATTTCTAATTCATTTTATGTTATTATTAAGGAAATAATATATTCCATGTTTTTGACTTCTCTCTGTCAAGAACATTGTCTCTATAGTGTACTGCCATATTAACAATAAGCTACCACCCCAGTTCCTTGGATAATATAATTTAGGATTTTTATTTTTCCCTTATATTCATAAAAATAATGGGGAACTAAGAAGATCATTGTAGAATAATAAAGACAACTGAAGAGTGGATGAGCTTGTACTTTCACAAAAAGATCAGTTCCTTGCTATATACCCATCATGTCAGTCAGAAGTTTCTTTGGGGACAAGAAGTACTATTTTGTATCTGTGATTAAGAGTAGATCTAATTACAAGGAATCATTATTACATTAAATATGTTTAAACTCTCTGAGTTTTAAATGTTAAGTCAAACACAAAAAGGTTTCTAGAGGAATGAGTAGCTGATGAATGAAAAAAAGATGCTAATGTTAATAGTCTGAGCCTACTAATGGCTTAAAAGAAAACTATATCTATTTGGATATAATACATTTTATCCTAACCTATTGAAAATACCATTTTAATATATAAGTTTTATTTTACTTATGTTAACTCCTTTCACTTCTCTCAATGTAGCTCCTGTAAGTACATGTAGATCCAATCCTGTAAATCTATTCTTTCAGCCTAAGTAAAATGTCAAATATAGGATAGTCATAGTATTTTAAAGATTTCTAGAGAGAGAATAAAAAATAACATTTTTCAGAAAACAAAACCTTGTTGTTTCTCAAGAGGTTCTTTGACTATCAAAGAAAGGCACAGAGGATGCAAGAATTTCAATGGTACAAAAAACAAGATATTATTTTTGCCTTGAGCAAATTGGATACCAGTAACAGTATCTAGGAGACTGAATCATACAAATAGAGGCAGCTGGGTACATCATCAGTAACTGTAGAGAAAATCCATACTTGGAGACCTCTGAGGCGAAGTGTTTTATTGTCTAAATATGACACTTTTGAAGTTTTAAGTAACTGCTTCAATGTCTGGATAACATGGAAATATGTTTTACACATATGGTCATCTTCCTCCACACAGAAGCACACTTTTAATTATTTTTTGTTGTTATTATTGTGATGTATATCTTTCCAGAACAAATCACTACTTTCCAAACACAAGTAACATTGCAAAACGTTATGCTGATAAAGATGTAAGATAACAAAAGCAAAATCTGAGAAGAAACATTTTTGGTGAAGACAATAGTTCAATGTACTTTGGGGTCTCCAAATTTTGGCTAGGAAATTGGATACTATACTTCCAGTACATCTGGAGAGACAAAGCTGATAAACTGTCCTTCATGTAAGTAATAACAAATTATCATTAAGTACCAGTCTTAATCAAGTAATAATAAGCAAGGATTGGCAGGATGATAAAATAGAGAAAGTCATAGAAAATGAAGAAGCTAAAGTATTCTGGGACTTTAGAATCCAAACAGACAGGCACTTGCCACATAGCATCCCAGACTTAGCAATTGTCAATAAGAAAAACCAAAAAGACAGGAGAGTGAATGTGACAGTACCTGGAGACAGCTGAGTAGAAAAGAAAGAACTGGAGAAGGTAAAAAAAACCCTAAAACTGCAAATAGAAATAGAACTGCTGTGGCAAAAGAAAACAAGATAATATCATAGTAATAGATGCAATCCCAAGACAACTGGAGCACCACTTGAACACCATCATTATTGACAAATTCACTATCAGTCAATTCCAAAACACAGCTTTACTTGGAACAGCTTACATTTTGTGATGATTTCTTTAACACCACAAAACTTCAACATCTGCTATTGCAGTTCCTTGGGAAGGGCTTGATACCAGTAGATGAATAAAAATTCAGTCTGAAAATATGGCAAAATGTGCACTGAACCACAATAACAGAAGAATAAATTTGTTCTCAGCAAGGCCACTCTAAACATGTCTTAAATATTATTCACAAGCTAAAGATCTCTTGAAAATAAGGAATAGATACAAACCCAGTTTGTGCTTGAAAATACTTTGTGGTTCTAAGCCAAAGATGCATTTTATTGATGAGAAATAATAAGCAAACAAAGCTAACTTATCATGAGATATTAGAATTTTGTCAAAGGATTACACAAAATTGATAGAAGGGTATGGTTGTCATTGGTTTTCTTACCTAGAGTTATTAGAAAGGTTTAAAACAGACCATAGAGTTTATGGTTTCGAACATTGTAAAATTGAGTTTAAAATGGAATTGAGTACAAATGATGGATATGTAATTCCTAAAATGTATAAACTTTTATTGAAATTTAAAAGAAGAACATGTGAAAGAATGCACAATCAAGAAAACAAATAAATGGATAATTAGCTCAGATTACTCAGTCGAGGCACAAATGACCAGGGTCAAATTATCCTACTTTGGATATATTATGCAAAAGCTATAGCAGTTCGTCAGGAAAGGTTTGAATGCTGGAAAAGCTGAAAGGAAAGAGAAGAGGATGACCAGCAGCAGGGTGTAGATCAGTGGTTCCCAAACCTTTTCAGTCTACTGCCCCCTTGGTGCTACAAACTCATCCTCGGTGCCCCCCACCCAGGGGTGGAATCAAATTTCTATGGGTGTGGCCTAATTTGAGGGTATGGCTTGCTGGTCACATGATTGGGGGCGTGGCTTGCTGGTCATGGCTGCGTGGCTTGCTGGCTGGGTGTGGCTTGCCGGTCACATGACCAGGTAGGTGTGGTTTGGTGGTCATGTGACTGGGTGTGCGTGGCCAGGTAACTGACAAACCAAATACAAGTGGTCCTCACTTAATGACCAGTTGTTTAGCAAGTCTTCTAATTTATGACTGACCTCCCCAGAGCTACTTGACCTGTTTTTGGAGTTGACAGACATACACACACATACAAACACACTCCCTTCCAATCCTGCTGGAGCAGGTCATTGGCTTAGAATTGGCAAAGCATCTCTGATTAGATTCTAGTAGTGAATAGAATCTAATCAGAGATGCTTTGCCGAATCTTGTTGATTTGTTTTATTTGTATTTCTTTATTTTATGTTGCTGAATTGCGTTGGCATGTGTGTCCCTTCTTGTGCACAACCCAGAAGCTTTTGTGATTCTTTGCAGCAAAAATTACCGACCTCTGGTTTTGCTCTACTTTTCAAACGTGCTGCCACTGTTGCGTTCGAGGTGCCGGCCCCGCAGGTCCACCCCATTGAGCCCGCTGCACTGGAGGGATCTGCCCAAGCAAATCCGAGCGGAGTGGTGCATCAAGTCAATATGGTGAGCCTGAGAGATGGAAAGAGAGAGAGAAAAAAGAAAGAGAGAAAGAGAGAAGGAAGAAAAGAAAGAGAAAAGGGAAAGAAAGAAAAAGAAAGGGGGAGATGGAAAGAAGGGACAGAAAGAAAAAGAAATAAAGAAGGAGGGAGGAGAAAGATAATGAGATATCTATTCTAGTCCAATCACTTGCTCCAGAGGATTAGAAGGGAGTGTGTGTGTATGCATGTGTGTTCTCCTTGTAATTTACCAGTACATTTTGGTTTTTGTCTTCTTCAGAATTGGCACTGTAATACATTGGGAATAAATAATCTTTAGGGTGGAGATCTGGTCCAATGGATCCTGTGTAAAGTCTCAACAAAATGTGGGAGCTTTCTGATAGTCTTGACCATGTTTCATCCACAAAATTTTTAATAGAAGCCAAAGATGTTTTATTGTGCTGGCAAAGATGTTTCAATGTGTAAAAGGGCCTCAGTCTAAACTAGGCCTCATTTCAATCTGATGCATCAAGTCTCTCTCTCTCTCTCTCCCTCCCTTCCTCCCTCCCAGACTGGCTTTGCTCTACCTTCCTGATGTGCCTGCGGGGCCGGTGCTTCGAACATGGATGGTGGATGGATAGATAGATAGATAGAGACAGAGAGAGACAAGTAGGTAGGTAGGTAGGTAGGTAGGCTGGCAGGCAGGCAGGCAGACCTTTTGGATGAAAGTATGGATAAATAGGTAGGTAGGTAGGCAGTCAAGCAGGCAGGAAGACAGACAGACCTTTTGGATGGATGGATGGATGGATAGGTAGGTAGATAGGTAGGTAGGTAGATAGATAGATAGATAGATAGATAGATAGATAGATAGATAGATAGATAGATAGATAGATAGATAGATAGATAGATAGATAGATAGATAGATAGATAGATAGATAGATAGATAGAGATTGGTAGATAGGCAGGCAGGCAGAAAGACAGACAAACAGACAGACTTTTTGGGTGGAGGAATGGATGGATGAATGGATGGATGGATGGATAAGTAGGTAGGTAGGTAGGTAGGTAGATAGATAGATATTGGTAGGTAGATAGGTAGGTAGACAGACAGAAAGACAGGCAGGCAGGCATGTAGGTAGGCAAGCAGGCAGGCAGGCAGGCAGGTAGGCAGATCTTTTGGATGGATGGACAGACGGATGGACAGACAGACAGACAGAATGTGACAGCGGTGGCACTTTGGGAAAGTAGAGCAAAGCCAGAGTGGCTTTGCTCTACTTTCCAAACGTGCTTCAGCTGCTGCGTTCAACACACCGGCTCCTCAGGCTCACCCCATTGGGCCCCCTCCACCACTCCGGTGCAACAGTCAATGGGGTGAGCCTGTGGAGCCAGCACCTTGAACACTCCCCTGCCGCCTCTTTGTGCCCCCAAGGGGGCCGGCAGAAGGGTGCTAAGAGGCAGCAGGGGGCATTCAAGGCACCAGCCCTGCAGGCTCACCCATTGACTGTTGCACTACTTCAGAGTTGGTGCCTCAAATGGGCAGCACGTTAGGAAAGTAGAGCAAAGCCCCTGCCGCCGCATTCGAGGCACCAGCTCCGGAGTGGTGAAACAGTCAATGGGGTGAGCCTGCGGGGCTGGCACCTCGAATGCCCCCCTGCCACCTCTCAGCACCCCCCTGCCAGCCCCCTTACCTCTTAGCGCCCCCCAAGGTATCCCACCCCCCAGGGGGCGGTACTGCCCACTTTGGGAACCACTGGTGTAGATGGATTCAGTTATGGTGGTAAAGAATGCACTATTGGAAGATCTGAAAGATTGGGTTAGGAACAGATAATAATGGAGAAAATCTATATATGAAGTTGCTAAAAAGACAGCAATGACTCAATAACACATCATTAACCCTTGATGAACTGGTTTCCTAGTAAATTTTTTGTAAAGATAATCATATCATATAGGTTCTTTTAGTTTACTTCAAAGTCATGGTTACAGTGATTGAAGCATAAGTCTAAGGAATTTTGAATTCACATATTGATCTGACAAACTGGGTTGCAATACCATGTTTGCTATGTGAAAACTAAATATCTGTTTCTGATACCTTGAGCCTATCCCGTTACTCATGCGGATACTTTGAATATTGAAAATACGAGTAAGTCTTGTTTAGAATGGAAAGGTCACAAATTAAAGGGCAGAGTGGCAGAGGAACCATTGGACTGTTACTCCATCCGTGGCATAGTACTGCATAGCAAGCAGCAAGGTGCCCTGTGTGTGACCTCATTGTCTCATATGAGGGGATCATTGTAAAATTTTACATAAATGGCAACCTCTATGCTGTCCTTCTAATACTTTTTTTAAAGCTATTAGATATTCATTTACTTTACGTTAACTTACCTGAGTTACTTAAAATAGTACTTCACATATCTAACTTAGTTAGAAGACTACAGTCTTCAAAGAAACAAAAACCAGTACCTTAGTTTTATTGCTGCTACAGTTTATTTTTAATATTAGACACCATGTTTTTCCAGTGTGTCAACTATGGGTAGGGATATTAATATAAAATGTTGACCTCAAACATGTCTCTATTGAATATTTTACAAATGTAGTTAACAAATACAGCAAATGTTTTAATATGTGCATACTGTTCAACATCTGATTCCTTATCTAGTTTCCCATTTCCCATTTCTATTTTTTAAAAGCATTCAACAGATATTTTTAACTGATTTTAATGAAGAGGAAGACAAAAGCAGAATGGAGGCCTATTCTCTTTCACTTACTGTTTATCATGTTTAGGCATATCTCCTATCATTCAAAGCATTTAAATTTCTCACTTCATTAAATATTCTACCAAAATTCCAAGTGGTTTCCTCTCTTCATATTCTACATTATACCTGAATAGAATCAAAGATGTTGGTTCTCTGTCACCACTTGTGGTTATCATTTGAAAGTTCTTGCTTTGGAGTTAATTGAAAAAAGAGCTTTTGTACACAGAGACAAAAAATCCATAAAAAGCTAAAGCTATTAAATATAATTTTATTAGGGGAGTCTACTTATGTAACTGGCATTGAAAAACAGATCTACAATGATAGATTTGTAACTATATGCTAGGTATAATTCTATTGATGAGACAGATCCACTAAAGAGAGTTTTTATCAACATGGACATTTAAATAATAGTTGTATTCTAAAGAATCGGATATTGGAGTTTTGCAAAACAATGAAAAGACCCTTCAGGGAAAGGCTGATAGTAACAGGCACAAATACACATATGCAGACTATATTGTTCAGTTAGCAGTGCTTACTTAAATGTTAGCACAACCTCTAGTGACCACCCAAGCAGAGCCTGCCATGGTAATTATAAAAATCACCCTATTATTAGAGAGACCCTGCTGAGTTTCCTTGATTGTGGTTTAGGAGGGATAAAAAGCAGTCAAAATGTTTCCATTCTCTATATCAATCCCATGATACATGCAGCTTGTCCACAATTTGATGAGCCGCCACATAAAAAAGCTACACAGAGAATTTAAGCTGTGTTAATCCAGCCTGAGTATTTATGGATAAGATCAAAATGCCACTGCTTGAAACAATGAGGCATCCATGCCCTCCAGAATGAACTATGCATCTGCTTCAAGGTTGTTTCAGAACCCCTCTATGTGTGTGCACATAGTCACTTCCTAATGAAAGTGTTAACTGTGCATATTCACATATACCTGTATACAAAATCACCTTATCAGGGAGCTGTTCAGCATATACATTTATAATAACTAAATATACAGAATACCTATGTAGCATATGTTTAAGTCATTACATAACCCTTTCAATAGATTTAACAAACTTAGCAATAATTAGGGAAATGTTGGCAGGAATATCTCATGACAAATTGCTGCTACAGAGATATAATTGTAAAATATAATTGAAGATCTGTCATTATTCTGGTACTGGAGGCAGAGAATCCCTATTATAATAAATTAAATAACATTGGGCATTCTCAAAATTCATTCATTCATTCAGTCATTCAGTCATTTATTGAATTTATATTGCTGCCTATTTGCACATGGCAGTTCAAGGCAGCTTACAGAATATAAAACCTCATTTAAAACAAACTAATAAAAAAGAATCAAATAAATTAATATAATATAATATAATCATCCCCACCCCCACCCCCACCCCAGCAACAGCTCATCACACAAGCCATTTAAGGGGCTCCATCCTGCTCTGAGTTGCCCAGGCCCACTGACAGAACCAGGTCTTCAGCACCTTCTGGAAGAGTGTTAGAGTGGGGGCCATTCTTATCTCCGAGGGAATGATATTCCAGAGAGAGAGCCACCATGGAGAAGGCCCTTCTTCTAAATCCCACTAGGTGTATCTCCCTAGGGGATGAGACCCGCAACATTCCCTGCCTCCCCACTCTGATGGGTCAGGTAGATGTGACCAAAAAGAGATGGTCCCTCAGATAACCTGATACCAAGCCATGAAGGGCTTAAAAGGTGACACATCATTCTGACTGATGAACACCAGTGTTCAGGGCTCTACAAAAAGGTTCATCTATAGGTGAATGAGCCTCAGGAGATGGGTGAATGCCTCATGGCAATAGGCATTTAAGCATAACATTGATTATGCTACATGGTTTTATTTGTTTGTTTCATTAACTTTATTAGAGACACCCACTTCAGAGACTCTGGTGAGTTGTTTCTTCAGGGTTTGCTCCTTTCCCCTATATTTTTTGCTTTTATGAAGACCATCTTAATTATCTAGGCTTTATTAGATTAAATAAATTATAGCAATTTTAATTATTTTTATTTTGGATGGTTGTTGTTCCAATTTTTATGCTTGCTTAAATGCCTTTGGATGGAACAATAGAGATAACAACAAAAATCATCACCACCTCCACAAGGAAAAGTGACTCTAACATAGAGTAGGAGAAGGATGATAACAGCCAAATAACTCCATTGGAAACTATAAAGTAAATACTAATCATTTATCCAAACAAATGGAAAAGAAAAACTAAACTGAATACACAAATTATTTCTATCAGTATATGTATGTGTAGCAGGGAAATAAGAATACCATATGAAATTACTCTAGTATTCAAGCATTTTAGATGGGATGACTGCCAAAAGACACTGATTTGAATAGACAATATACAATATATACTTTGTGTTTTCATATTTCATATTTTCTGAATAAGTTTAGCTTCTTCTGTAGTGTCAGGGCTTGAATAAGATATCAGGTGTCCTTGGTGCTCTCTGAGCTTGGTTGTTTCATTGCATACATTTCATTACTCAAACTAGGTAATAGCATTAGTTGCTAGTATTGGTAAAGTTACCTACTTTGGCTAATGAAACATCTACAATAGAAATTAACCAAGCAGAGAAGCTTCCTAGAAATAAGGAGAAATTTCCTGATGGGACAATTAATTAGCGGAATGACTTGCCTCCAGAAATTGTGGATGTTCCAACATTAGAAAATTTTAAGAAGAGACTGGACAACCATTTGTCTGAACTAGTATAGGGTTTCCTGCCTCAGTCCAAGGTTCCTTCCACCTCTTGTTATTCTGTTACAAGAAAACAACCAAGCTCAGAGAGCACCAAGGACCCCTCCTTTAAATATGGCTACAAATATTCTCCTTGAGAATATTTCTATAAGAAAAATACTTAAATGTACTACTGGATAGTGTCAACTAGCTTTTAATAATCACTGACAATCAGTCTTCATATTTCAATATGTATAGCATATGTACAACTTTGAAGAATTTGCTTAAATCCTTAATGACTTGGATTTTGAAAAACAGAGAAGCTGTTGTGCTAAATAGGTTTTTCAAGAATGGCATGTTGAAGCAATCAAATGGCTGTTTAGTGTCAATTCTGAGTCTTATATAAAAATATTCTACATAAAAAATTTGAAACTGATTGTGTTGAATCTTTAATCTTCATATAAATGTGTCAGATCAAGAAGATTGCTAAACTTGTAGACAGAATAAGAATTCTAAATTATGATTTACCATGTGCTGATCTTCATTAATGAAAAGCAATTGGATCTACACATCTTCCTAAAATGAATGCCAATACAAAAACAATGCAGCAATTTCTCTCTTCTCCCTTACATTTAACTTAATACATTATCCACTTTTCAAAGTAAAATTTTCACAAGTTGGATTACTACTTAAAAATAAAAAATATATAAACCCATTATTTTATATATGTTATATACATTATATACACATATATACACATATTAGATAGAGATAGATAGATAGATAGATAGATAGATAGATAGATAGATAGATAGATAGATAGATAGATAGATTCCATAATAGATCAAATACTGTAGCTACTAAATAAAAAATTAAAACACAGTATGCTAAAATCAATCATATATAGACAAGAAAAAAAGTTCTAAACATTTTATGAAGTCCAGCAAGATAAAGCAGTATCTTACCTTTCTTGCAATTATTCAAAAACTGAACCATCAAGAAAAAAAACCTGTATTCAGTGGTACCAATATTATATCTCTTATAGATAGACCTGACAATAAAGTTTAATGCCACATAAAAACAATAACCAAACCTATATGTAATACTAGTGAGATTTTAAACTTCAACTGTCAATCAACCAATGCACTAAATGTTGACAAAGGTTTCCTGGCAATAGGCAATACCACCATCTCCATGTTTATCATCTCTGCTGTCTTCAAAATAGCTTCTAAGGATTATAGGCTTTGGGAAAATATAGCCCACATTCAAAATCAACCATCTTGCTACCCAAAACATCAATGAAACATCCTATCTAGGTTAAGTTTCATTTTGCATCACTTAATGCATCTCAAAACAACCTGTTCAGAAATAGAAAATAGAAATAGAAACTTCACAGCCAACTCTTTTCTCCATATGACTGATATTCTGGAAGCACGGTAACACAACCAGTGGCAACAGCAGAATGTCAGATAAGAGTATAATGAAGATAGTATAAATAAGTTAAATAGGAAAACTGAAGACCACCAGAAAAGAGTAAGGAGGTAGGCTATCATTGGAAAGCAGTAGAAACATTTTCTAGTAACCTACTCACATTGACTTCAATTTCTTCCTCTTCAGAAAGAGGTGTTTTAGCCTCTTCCCTTCTTTATTCCCAGGCTTGTTCTGCTCTGCTCTGCTGATCTATATCCTGGAAGCCTTTTCAATGCCTCCAATCCTCTCTTCCCAAAATTGTCCTCAGCCTTGTTCCAACCATTCCACTAGCTCGTAGTATCATTAAGAGATCAATGACCATAAACTCTTTAGTTAAAAACAACAAATTTCTAATGTCAGAGTTGTATTTAGCTTTATATACTACATGACAGATTCTTCCTAATCTCAGTAAAATCTCTTATGACTGACTTTAGAACAAATATTGTATGAGAATCAGCTGACAGTGCTGACAGAAAATATAGAGGAATAAAAAATATATAAATCTGTCAACATGAAACAAACATAAATTGCCAAATTGATCTTTAATTGTTTCATGTAGATGTTTAAGAAGAATAGGAGATAAAGTAGGATTGGGGTCTGCTACAAAAATACTGTCTGTGGATAAAATATCAATGAAATGATTTAAATATTCTTGATTTGGGGTCAAGTTATCATGGTTGATTATTTTGAAATATGTCCAAAATTTCTCTAGAATGTAGTATCATGTTTCTTAATACATACTCTGAAATTCCCATGGTTACCTATTTTTAAGCATTTGTGCTGGCTTTCAGTTTATCTCCAAGCCTGGTTCAGAACAGCAATTTTCAATGCTATGATTCTGAAGTGCTTGAGATGTAATATATCTCAACATGTGTACTTTTAATAAGGTTCTGCTCCAAATTATTTTAGGAGATTGCCCTGTATGAAGCATGACGTGTTTTCGTTAGTATCCCTGTAATTACAGTATTCTTTTCAGTCAGAAATAAAGAAAACGATTCTTTCTTTAGAAAAAGTAAAATTTATTTTGTTTCTGTTGAGTTCTACAAATTAACCTTTTTTATTCATTGCTATTCTGTAGATAGAATATTTTCTTTTATGAAGTTAATTAATAGTCTTAAGTTTCTTTGAAAAAAGTAGACACATTTTGAATAAATAATAATTTAAAAGACTTATGTTTTTCATAAAAAAGAACCACAAGAAAGGATTCCAAAGCATTTTATTCAAAAAAGATCATTTTTAAAAAATTATAAAAATGGCAGCAAAAATTGTACCAGAAGATAGAAGTTATTGAACCATCAGCAAAAGAGATGGAAAGAAGCAAATTAGAATGAGTAAATTAATCTCCTAAGGTGAGTTAGTGGGAAGCACACATTATTAACTAGAGTGATTCATGCTTTTAGTCAGATACAGATAACAATGTCACTTCTCTATCTTTTTAGAACAGCATGGACCATTTAGTTCACCACAGGTAGCTCACACCCACAGTGATAGATGTTTAAACTTTGTATGAACAGATCTTATCAGGCTTTAAGATGCACAAACAAGACCATAAAGGATTTGAAATCTCAGAATTGGTATCCTGTCAGAGTAGGAAATATTCATCATCATGAATCATTCAGCAACATTGAGAGATTCATGTGGCTCCCACTCTTATGTCACTAAGGAAACTATTGAATACTTTGTTGTTCTCCAAGGCCTTGGGAACAGAGTGGTTGTGGAGAACCCTTTGTCCTTTTTGTTTTGTTTGACTTTATTTTAAATACTTTTCTCTTTGTATTCTCTTGGAGTTTTATGTATTTTTATATAACTCCTAATTAGGAAACTCGGTGGCCTATAATTTAAAAAAGATAAATAAATAAATAATCAAATGTTAAAATGAGTTGAACATGCTTTGTGACCTTACATTGAGGCCACACTGAAAAAAAACCCTCACAACTACCACATTGCATTAGGATGCTCATGTTTCCGCTGAATAATAGTAAAATTCCTTTCCTGTCAGTTAGATGTTCCAAAATGCCACTGCACTTTTTCACATGCTTAACTGAATACTAAAATGAGAGGGATGGATGGATGGATGATAGATAGATAGATAGATAGATAGACAGACAGACAGACAGACAGACAGACAGACAGAGACAGAAAGGTATTGTCTATACTAGAGAATCACTAGCAAGTACTCCCATTAAGATTCCACTTGTCTCAATTGGAATAAGTCACCAAATAATATAGTTTTTGGACAATATCCTGAGAACTAAATGATGGCAGAAATATTATAGCATTGAAGATGACTGATACATGCATTTAGTCATATTCACGGTTGGTTTTCACTACATTCATTCCAGCTACCTACCAGCCAACTCTAAATGAAGATATCTTTTTTAAAATAAATCTACGTTGACATTACATGAAAGTTATCAACTTGAATTCATTCTTCTTTCCAAGTGGTGGTGATGGGCTATTTGTCAAAGGTAAATAGAATTATTTTTTTACAAAATAGTCATGAATAGGAGACAAATATACAGTAGCACAAAGAAAATTCGATGTATCATGTCCTGTCAGTCAAACTATTGAAATATTTTATTAATTTTTTCTAGTTGTGGAAAGAATATGAGTTCCTTTGATAAAGCCCACTGGTAGCATTCCACATATAGCAGAAATTCCATTAACGATCAGGTTTTCAATCCCAAAAATCTTCCTAAACTTACTTCCTAAACTTATTAGAGGATCTTACTATCAACTCTACATCACCTTAAGAAAATTAACTTTATTTGGTTTGAGTATGCAACAGTGTCTAACTGTTTTAGCTTTGTGTCTGAAAAATAAGCTGTATATTTAACTCGGTTTGGAAACTGCTTAAAGACTGTAATTCTGTGCACAGTTTTGTTTTGTTTTTTTGCCTTAGTTAGAATTCAGGTTCTTTACAACATAAAATTTTAAAGCACCAGATTTGTGCATTTGTCCATAAGGATAGACTGCTTCAGATTAGTTAAAAACCCTCATGAATGTTTTATTATATTATACTATATATTAGATTTTTGTTTAACCATCAATCTAATACTAATTTTTAATGTTTTAAGTGAGTGTTTTTAAGCCTTGACAATTTTAAAATGTGTAAACTTCAACTCCCAGAATTCCCTAGCCAGCATGTTGTCAAGTTGTCAAGATTGAGAAGTACTGGTCTACAGCAAGTGTCAGAATCTAAAAGACCATGACTGATTCTGAAAAAGCTAAATGGTATTGGAACTGATTAGAATTGGTTGAGAGACCACTAGGGAATCACCTAGATGTAAATTAACCTAGAATTTGGGAAAAAAATGAATTTCAATACTGCTGCCACGAAAACAACATGAGTTGACCATATAGTCAACAGGAGTATTTCTCAAACTGAATGAATTAGTAGAGTTTCAGGAGCCAAACTATTTTTGTATAGTTTCTCATGAGATATTGGGGTTCCTCAGAAATTCCAAGGTGTACAATGTGGAAAAAAAGATAGATGTTTTATATTATGATTGTAAAGGCCAAGGCCTAATCTAACTTTCTTGATTGGGGGACGCTATGGAGGTCTGGGAGTCATAGCATCATAGCATGATGATTGTTGGCACAACTTGTTGGTACTGCAGTCAAGGTAAAATGAACTCAGTAACTTAGCTTAAACTTTTGTACCAAATGGTTAGAGTTATATTAATAAGAACTATTAACAATATTTTTACAATTTGATTCACATCCCAACTTTTAAAACCAGTGTTTCTCATCCATGGCAAATTTAAGATATCTAGTTGAGTTCCACACATGTTAAAGTTGGCAAAACATTGATTTTTGGAGAGATTAATGAAATAAAGTATTGTTATTCCAGAGATGCAGATGAAATCACTGAGGCAAGAACATTTAGCTTGACTATGGCATAATTACTTATTAGAAGTGATTTGATGTTGGACTTCTTGGCTCACACTCACATTCCTTAAATCTCATCAAAAGGAATTCCTTGAGAAAGTTTGCCACTTCCTTTATCTACTAAATTAAAGGAATATCATGAAGAGTTTTCAATAAATATTAGTGTTATTCTGAAATTGTTGACTCCTCTGAATCACCTATTTTTTTAATAGCACAGGAAAATAAGATTGATTGATTTTGGTATCCTCCTGCCCAGGAACAGATATTTATTCCCTTACTATAAGATACCAATATTTATTTGCTTACAATGGTAACTCTGGCTCTATAGGGCTCAAAGGCCTCTAGAATATCAGAGTTTGGGACCTTTCCCCTTCTAAGCTTCCACATGTTTAATAAATCCAATAAAATCTAGTTATGCTTAAGAGACCAAATCACTTGTTGCTGTCCAATGGTATTGTAGCCACAAGGAACATCCTGGCACAATCAAAATGAGCATTTTTGGATGCTTCTGCAGGAACAGGCCTGGCACTTGTGTTTATAGGCCTGTACTAGACAGAACTGTAAATTTCTCCTGAGGGTTCAATAAGCTAAACTACCATGTTATAGTAGAATGATGAAAATGAGGGAAAAACAAGGTTGCAATTCATGTAATCTAGTCACAAATTTGAGGAAACACATTGCCTTGGCTGAAAGTCATTAGCATGAAGTTAAGCCTGAGCCAGAAGATGAACTGCATTAACCTGCTTAAACAACACCCCTTAAGGCAGATAAATTGAAATTACTCAACAGCCCCATCTACAGAAGCACAAAAGCTGTCTGCTCTGCTTGAGTGCCTCTACCAGCCTATGGCTGGCAGCCTTCCTCCCACTTCAGATTTATAAAGGACACCTGTGAGAAATGCTCCCATTTGTAGCTGCCCACTCCAAGCAAGTTTTTTCTTGAAGAACCTATTAATCACACACAGTTGTTTATACCCGAGGAAAAGAAATATGAAAAAAAAACACCTTCATAAAAGATAAGTACAGTTGAAACACACACTCCTACCTGAGCTTAAACTGAAAGAAAACTTCTCTGTTTTGCTTCTTGACAAAACATTACTAGGACTTTGCACAAAGAGCCATTAAGTCTCTAAAAGGACATAAATGGGAAGCATATTGAGAACCTTTCTTTCACATGGTAGGTGGGAATAAACCAAAGAAAGATTCCATACTGCTTCTTAGTTTCTCCTTAAGCCTGCAAAGATGTGAGTACTAAAAGGAAAGCGCACATTTTGCAAAGAAAAAAAGCACAACATGGAAATTCTGGAAACATTTGGCCAGACTTGAATGTCTACCTTATCTTACAAGGAATTATTGCCTTTTTCAAACATCATGATGTTGTAAAGTCCAAATTAACAGAATAGTGAATTCAATTTCCTTGTAATTGTTTGTTTGTACTAACATGAACAAAGTTCATTTGACGCACGGCTTAGAAAACAGCTTGGGTGGTCATGAATGCAAATCTACAAAACTTGAATGATGAAATAGTCTTTATTGTACCTTATCAGGATTTATTTTTTAAGATTTCATGATCTTGGATACATTTGTAAAAGCACAATTAATTATACTTCTGAGGCTGATTTAAGGAATTTTTTAGACTCTCTGGGTTTTGAAAAGGCCAGGTTGAATATTAAGTTATCAAGCTCCTATGTATTATAGTTTTGAACAATACATGGGAATTACTTTCCACACCATATCCAAAGCTTTTTGGAACTTAATCTATGCCCTGAGAATCTTATTTCATAATATAGAGATGTTAATATAAAAAAAGGTATTTCAAAACTACTTGAAGCGTCAAAAAAAATTTCAACTCTGTTTAAGGGTAGTAATAGGAACCTCGCCTCTTTTCCTTAAAATATAGGATAATTGGCCCAGAACATTTGGTGGTTTAGATTTGTTTACCATTAGCTAGATCTATACTATCTCATTAGAATGCAGATTTTTATAACAATTGAAATTAAAAAGTAAAAGTAAAAGCACTCTCCTGAATCTTTGCCTTCTTGACAGAGTGGTGAACTGGGCAGCAGGAATGAGAAGCGAGGGGGGGAGGGGGGAGGGGGCAGAGGTAGAGGGAGGGAGAGGGAGAGAGAGAGAAACAACTATATATCTGTATTTTTATATGCCTCAGGGGCTAAAAACCTATTCTAAACATCTTTATAAATTCCCTTCTACTCTTCCTTTCATGAGTGGCTCAAAGCTTGCAGTGCTACTGTGCCCTCTCAGAATTGCTGATCATCACTCATTCTTTCAGTGGCTCACTTGCTCCTTTTCTGAGGGAGGTACCACTGCCTAATGAAACAATTAAGGTCTGACAGTTTAAATATGCTGTTCCATTCTTTTCCAGCATAAGTGCCAGCCATCAAGACAAACTATCTCCTACTGTTTCACTATCACTGCTAACCCTAGATAGAGTGCCCTAAAAATAAAATAAAAGCCATTCTCCGTGTGAAACTTCATCAAGCCAGGTCATGTCAGATCCCCAGGGCAAACTGCTGAACTTATTTTGTAATTCTATTTTTAAGTAACTGTTCCATGGATCCTTTACTGCATAAAACACAACCCTCCCAAAGCTCACTCAGTAGGTGAGGCTTACATAACAAGAAAAGATTTTTCTTCTCCTTATCAGGTCATGTCTTCCTCACTGGTTATGATGAAAAAAGGGATTGCGATCAAAGGGCAGGAAAGTTGGTAATGGAAGTTTCAATATTTCAAAAACTAACCAGACATTCAAAACCTGGTGTTGTGTAATGTTTTTATTATTCCAATTGATATAGCACTAACTAAAAGGCGATTCCATCATATAGATAGAAATGTTCCTTGTGGTATTTTAGCTTTGATCTCAGAAAGGGCTTTTGGTATCTCCAACAACTTTAAATAAGTTGCTGTTTGTGGTTGTTTTCAGAGCAGGATATGGGTCAGCTGCTTTGAGGTATTGTAGAAGGATGCTATTTTTCATTGCTCCCACATCTTCCAAGGATTTCTTAGAGAACAAATCCACAATTTTGCACAACTTCTACAGATAGCATTTCTTGCCTTTACAGTTCTGTAAGTAAGGAAGTAATACATGTGTATGTGTTAACAAGACTGATGTGAGCTCTTTCATCTTGAACTACTTCAGACATGTTAATGGCTAGGATACAAGCTGGATGTAAAATTGCTGTGATTTAAAGTCATTTTTGATTAGGGCTTAATGTCTCACTTCGGTTCACATCAACTAGGCTAGTACAAATGCAATTGATAGATACTTCTTTCAATCTATGTTACATTTCACTCACTTCATTTCTGCAACTCCTGTGTATAATTTGTCACAAGGGTGGAACAGTTTTATGAGCATTAATGAAATAAATAATGGTATAACAAATTTCCATTCAATATTTCAGCTTCACAATTTTCTTTCTTTCCTGAAATCAAATCATTTCTCTGCCTACATCGTCAATATTCTTTCTGATTCTATTATGAAGTATAATGGTTCAGATAGAGTAATATTTCTCATGCTTGAATACTTTAAGATGTATGGACTTCAACCTCAGCTGGGAAATTCTGGAAGTTGAAGTCCACACATCTTAAAATTGCTAAGTTTGAGAAATACTAAGATAGAAGAAAATAATTTTCCTAGAATAAATATCCTTACTTGGGATAAGAACTCTGATGAAAATAAATAAACAACTTAACTTCATATATATTTTATAGAAACAACATGCACAATCATATTTTACAATGATCTCGGTTTTCCATCTCTCTGCTTCAGTTAATGCAGACTTATTTAATTCCTGAAGAACTCATATCAAGGTGACAGAAAAGTCATTTAAGGACTTCCATTCTACTTCTTAGCATTACATGTATGTCACTGAAGAATGTCAAAACCAAACATAGACCCATGCCCATTCACATATATCCATCTTCACATTTACCTTCCATTTATACACAGATGGGACATATGCAAACACAACTAAGGATGCTCTTTGTGTTTTTTGTTAGTTTTAATGGGAGGGTTCTTTCAGACTAATTCTATCACAAGGAACAATATGTCACAGTGAATGATGTCAGAGGTCATTCTTTTCTTCTAAAAGGGCCTCTGTATCCCCTGACACACTTAAAGACTTTTTCTGTTGAGATCTTGGCAAGAGGTCTGTAGGTAGCCTAAAAACAATTCTTTAATTTAATTGCTTGATTTATAACAATTTCACCTTTATGTTGACTGTTAAAATCCACTATTCAATTAAATCTCATGCTAGAATTATGTATGAAAATCCATAGTTTGCCTTAAGCAAAATACTACAGCACAAACAGTTTATCTACATACTTTTTTACTTCCATTCATGTGGCACATTCTCCTCCTTTTCCCACAAAGTGACAACCTTCTGAAGTAGGTTAGTAGGTTATAGAAAAAAATGACAAACCTCAAAGCACCTGGTGAGAGTGGCTGGAAATGGATCTGAATGTGGGACTCTGTAAATTTAATCCCAAACATAACCCACTAAGGCAACAAAAGTAACATGTTGGGTTTCAGCCCTTGTGTCAGGCAGTCTATCATAAACACCTGATTTAATAGTAGTGCAACTGATTGATACCTAGTCAACATCACACAAGATCTAAAAGGATGTGCAAATGCTTCATATCAGTTGTTAGCAGAACTTAGCAAACATTTCCCTTTGTATATAATAAAGTGGAAGCAATTTAATCCAGATTTAGAGAAGATTATGCCAAGTAATTATTAAAGATATGAAATAGTCAGCATTGACCATCGTGGATATGTTAAATAATTCCAGATATCTGGCAAAGAAGAATGCTACAGAGTGCAGAAAGAAGAAGACAGTAGACGTATAATAGATCTGACAGAAGGATGGCTGAGAGAGAATGTTCTCAATCTCATATCTTGGTTTTTCTATCATTAGTAATATGAACAAGAAAGTGACTGGACAATCTCAGTTGGCATGCTGTAATAGAAAACACAGATAAGAAGAAGCTTAAAAGGTAAAACTTTGGTTATTATTCCTCCTCCACTTAACCCCAAAGAGAATTATTGTTTAAAGATAAAAATATAGTTCCTAATTATAGCTTGAAAATTACAAAACTTGCATTGTGAAATCATGAGTCAAGTTCTGTCTTTTTGTTCTTGCATGATGCCATTGTACTCAAGTATAGAAACAAAAAAAAAAAAAAGCTTTGCAATATTTATTTAATTTAGATAGCCAGCTTTCTTACCAAAGTGATATTGCAATACATGTCATTTGCTACCTTGTGAAATGTATTGCAATATGAATGAAAAAATCTACAGATGGATAATTTGTTGGAGCAATTTCCCTAACTGTGTACCTTTATACCTTGTCATTTAGAACTGGGTGTAAGACAAAATAAGGGCAAGAAACAGAGAGTGAAAAAAGAGTTGCTTTAGTTATTAACAACTAGTTGAATGCCATTCCAAATTGCAAATGGTGGTGTACTCTACAGCAGAGGTCCCTAACCTTTATGGATTAGTGGCCTGACACAAAGGGAGAGAAGGGTTGATTTTGTATGAGTGGCAAGTGCTCTTGCTGCTTGCGTAATTGGCACTGCATGCACTTGCATACTCATGTGCCTCTTGTGTGGGTCAGTTTTGAACAGGCCAGAGCCCCCTGGAGGTTGGGGGCCCTAATTTACAGCACACCATTGGTATTCTATTCGAATTATTGTGTGCCATCTCATATAACATGGAATATCATTATTCACTCCACCATAATACCAGGAAGGAGAAAAGTATTCCTGGCTATCTGAACCAAAAGAGATTAATGTAAGAGTAACATTAATATGGGCAGCAAGCAAATTTGAAAATAAATGTTAAAAATTTCCCCGTCCTCCAACTTTATTTTTAAGATAAGCACTAGCATTACTATCTTTTCAGAAAAAAAAACATTTCTGAAAGGTGTGTGTCTTTTATCCTTCTATAAACTGGTTTATACATCATGAGGATGGGAAGTCACTGTCTTGGAGGGTGGGCTTGTTTATGTATTTATTTGCTTTCTTGTGCTTTTTCCTTTTTTCATATTTAATTTGTATTACCTTTTAGTGTTCTAACCAAATTTTTAAAGAAAATTGTGATTGTGTGTGCACGCGTATGTGTGTGCATGTGCATATGTAATATCTTTTTATATATAAAAGAGCAGACCTCTTCATCACCAAGCATCCAGGAAAACATACTGTGAACTTCTTAACTTCTTAATTCTGATCATTTTTAGAAAAAAAAATGAAAAAGAAAAATGTTTACCTGTTAGCTTACATATGCCTAAGAGATCTGAAGGAAAATTGTACAGACTCCAACATCAAACTTAATTTGATTATAGAAAATAGACTATCAAAATAACTATAGCGGCTTCAGTTTTTTCTCAGAAAAAGATGAAAATAGCAAGAGGAGTAGATCATCAATATGGCTGGGGGAATTCTGGGAGCTGAAGTCCACACATCTTAAAAGTTGCTGATATTCAAAAACATTGATTTAGGAGAATAGGCCTTGCAAAGTGTCACCAAAAGTAGCTTCAAGGGTTTCACTGGAATACAAAAGATTTATTATTTGCAGAAGTATCCATAAATCATTAAACTTGAGCAGTTAATTCATTGATGAAATATATTACAAAGTGTATTAAAATCATCATCATAATAAAATATAGCAAGGATGGGAAAAAAGAGTAAGCTAATTTAGAGGTTGTTTAAAAAGTAAAGTTTTAGAAAGATTGTAGACACAATCATTCCCTGAGCCTTTGATTTTTCTGAAAAGCTCTTTAGCAAATTAGCTTCTTTTAGAAATGAATATTTGTTGCTTGTGTAACACTTTAAAAATAATCTGAGAAATGTATGTCTATCACTCTTGTACAAGTAATGTAAACTACCACTAGAGTGGGAAGGCAAGGAATGTTGTGGTCCAATCCCCTAAGGAGATATATCTGGTGGCACCCAGAAGGGCCTTCTCTGTGGTGGCTCCCTCTCCTGGAACATCATTCCCACAGAAATTAGACTGGTCCTGACTCTTTAGGAAAGTGCTGAAGACCTGGTTCTGCCAGCGGGCCTAGGGAACCCAGAGCATGATGAAGCCCATTAAATGACTTGTGTGGTGTGTTGTCACCAGTAGGGTGGGCAGGCTACTATTTTAATATTTTCTTCTATTAGTTTTATTTTTATATATATGATGTTTTTATATTCATGTAACCCATCTTGAGTCCCCATGTGCAAATAGGCAGCAATATAAACTTTCTAAAACAAATAAATGAATAAATAATGAAAAGCATTTTCACATAGTATTTCCAGTGTTCTGATATTAAGTAACTACCCTATGTCCTTTATTCAATAAAAAAATCAGAGTATACTCTCTGCCCATTCTTTTCTTCCATCTCAGTGACCTTGTATAAACAAATTGTAACAAATAAGTGAGAGAAAGAGACAGTAAAGCAGCACTTCCTCAAGTATTCTGAAAGGGAGGGTTGGTCATCCAAGTTAGTATCTGGTTTCTTATATCATCAATTGAGACTCTGGAAATCAGAGAAAATCACCAAAGATGATAAAGTGTCTGGAGGCTAAATCATAGGACTAATGGGAAGTGACTAGGACATAAGTGACCATGAATAAGGACTCTCAGTCTAGGATTAGGTGCAAACTGGCACATAAAATGAATGCATGCAATGCCCAGAAAGACCTGTGTCCACAAGGACTCTCAAATTGTATACCAATTCTGGCTCATGGAGTACTATCCTGTCAAGAGTTAAATCTGGCTATTCTCAAAATCTAGGGGATCGCAAATCCTAAAGCCACTCTGTCTTGCTAGGATTAAATGAAAACTGGTTCCTCTTCATCCAGACATTTACAGCCCAAATAAGCACTTGATACCAGGAAAGCACCTAAATAGCATCGCTTGTCCTGCCTGGGATTAGAAATGTGCAATTGAATATTATCAGTATTACAACCACTGGATGACATTGCTCAATGGTTTCATGTAGATGTTTGGTGAGAAAAAAACAAGCCCTGAGGCATCTCATATAAGATATGCCTCTCTTTACTCCTTTCCCAACACCAATTGAAGATAGAAAACATTTAAAGGAAGAAAACCACTGAAAAATTGTACTTCCAATTCCCGATCTTCTAAATCAGTCTAGAAGGACATCATGATCAATGATACTTAAACTACTGAGAAATACGGAAGGGCTAGGGCCATCTCCAATCCTTTCCTAAGCCTTCCAGACATCATGCATAAGTGTGACTAATGCCATCTCAGTACTATAATCTGGTCTGAATTCAGCTGCAGAGGATCCAGAAAATCTACTTCATCCGAGTCCTTTGGATCTGGGCACTAAGCAAAGTTATCCAATCCACATTATGCTGTCTTTGCAAAGTTCTGACTGTGCTGGGCAAATCATGTAAGCAAGTTGCTTTATTTGGGAATGAAGCAGCCCCACAGTAATACCATGGTATTAAAATGGGTGGCCAATAAATTTTACAAACAAATAAAATCTCTCTAAATGGGTTCTTCAGAGAAGGGAAACAGATATATGGCTGCTTTGAGGCCCTACCAAAGACATCTGGGCATTCAGTTCTCTGCTGGTAATCTGTTCAGAAGACCTTGAAAAGGAAAACTTTGAAGCACTCATCTCTAATGATCTAAGTGCTGGAGCCCACTGTAACTACATAGACAAAAAGGCATTAAGAGTTGTTAACCTAATCCTATGTAACTTTTTCTCTGGTAATATCACACTACTAAATGTCCTATCTGTCAATGAATACTTGAGCTTCAACCATAACAATACAAAAGCACACAATAGATACAAACTCAAGGTAAGCCGCACCAAATTTGATTGCAGGAAATCGACTTTAGCAACAGAGTGGTCAATGTCTGGAATACTCTACCTGACTCTGTGGTTTCTTTCTCAAACCCCCAAAACTTTAACTTTAGACTGTCTACTATTGACCTCAGCCCTTTCTTAAGAGGTCTGTAGGGGGTGTGCGTAAGCGCACCAACATGCCGACCATCCCTGTCCTATTGTTTCTTTTTATTTTTCTTATATGTATCCATTTCATGTATTCATAACTATGTTTATACTTATACCCATTATCTTGTAAGAGATTGACAAATCAAATAAATAAAATAAATAAATAAATAGGTGGCTGCAGCTTCACTGTTTTAAAGAATAGATTCAAAAAGACATTTCTTTCTCCAAATGATGTGCTCAGGAACACTATCGGGCAGTGATTGTTACTAACATAATGGCATCCACTCATCTGCTGCACTAGTGCAAGGCTTCCTATCAATGCATGATGTTAAAACAGCTTTTGGAGTCTTATCCATTTAGAAATGATTGGCCTAAAATTTGCCCTAGCTAGATCAGGAAGAATTTTCAAAGTCTTACCTAAAGTAAACTTTTTTTTTCTACTTAAATTTCAACTTGAATTATTATATTATTTTTGTTTTCTGTGAAAGTTATAATCTCTGGCTTTTAGGATTTCTTTTAAAAGTAATAATTCAATTTCAAAGTCAAGGAAAACTTTTAAAAATTTCCAGCCTTTTGAGTATGAAAGTATGAAATGGGACTAAACATTCACTTTACAGTAAGGAGTTCAAGCAGAGTTCTGAAGCAACTTAACATCTGATCTGAATGATATTCCCAAAGATGCCTTTTCCAAAAATACAACTGGACTTTCTTGTTTTTTTTCTTTAAAAAATTTCACTTTTCATCCAAAAGCTTCTTCAGTCTTCATTTATTTATTCTTCATTCATATCTGAATGATAGTTGCACTTCAGCCAATTCGTGTATTTTTGAACATATATATTTTCCAAACCACTGAAGAGATTTTCAAAGATGTTACTTGACAGAATATCTTTGAAAGTGGTTTGTCTTGTGATGAGTGTTTCTGGAGTGCCATGAGGCACAAGTGGTTTTAGCCTCCCAACTGTGCTCCACAATAGATGAGGTTGGTGGAAGATTCATGTAATATGACTGTACAGAATTAAGGTAAAGCCATAATTATGGGATGGACTGCAGCAGAAAACAAGGTCAGCCATCAATCTGATGGAAATTGCAGAATATAAACATTTATAGCCAGAGGATGATACACTTCTCTTTATTTTTACTTTATTTTTAGATATGCAACCTCAACCCTTTGGCAGCTGTCCCTGAAAACTACTGGGCACAGCAATACTTTCCCGCCTTCGCTCTCAGAAGATGATGAGAAGTGTCTGAAGCAATCTGAGCAAAAATCTTAGTTTATTTTAAATGTGCCTAATCCTGTTTTTCAATTTTAAACACACTCATAGTAGCTATGAATATAGTTAAGACAGAATGAATCAGACCACCCAACTTTGAAAGCCATAAACAGTTCTAAAATTGAAATCAATCAGAAAAGCATGGATTGATTTGAAAGAAAATTAAATGAAGTCAGCACAAAGTCAACACAATAAAAGTCAAATGGTGGAAACATGCGCTTGGTGAGGTTTGGATGAAAGATGGGGTGACTCTTAGAAATAAGATATTACTTGAACTGCACTGTCATGGTGTAAGAATTGGATGGCACACCTACCTATGGTTTGACAAAATTAAAATGAATACTGACTTTAAGAAACATGTGTTAGGCATGCTATCCCTAAGGATTTGGAATAAATATAAAATAAGGCTCTCCCTTAAGATACATCTTTGACTGTCACCTCAGAAAGTTTTCTTCAGAAAAGAAATGATGGTGATAATTCCAAACTGTTGGAATTATGATCAAATAATATATTTTAATCAAGGTGAAAACAATTTTAAGTCAAAAGAAGATTGGAATCAGAAGGATTCCATGTATGTCACTGGTTGACATATTTACAAATGAAGGAAAAAATTAATGTGTTAGGCAAAAACTGTAACTTTAAATCAGTAAAAAAAATTGAATGGAAATTGTATTGTGTGTTAATGATTAACATGTTATTTTCAAGAGTTATAAAGTGCTGAAACTAAATCTGGAAAATGAATGTGTGAAATTTCTATAGTATGATTCAATAGGCAAAGAAGTTTGGGTATAATATAATGATTAACCAATGGTATACATTAATTTTGATGCTGTGAATTATCATAGAAAAAATTAAAACAGATATATGCTATGCATGAGTGGACTATTTCTTAGAGGTAGTTCATAGTTTAAAACTCTTTTTTTTATAAAGGGGAGGAGGAAGGATATAATTGTTACTGCACTACTGCACACCTCTGCTGTTGGATAATGATTTCATTATATTTTTTTTATTGTTTTCCCCAAGTAAAATAGGATTCCTGATGAGAGAAGATTGAAACAAGGTTAATTTCTGGGAATAATTAAACTGAATAAAGATGGCATAATCAAGCACTCAAAAACAAGAAACAAAGTAGTTAGGCCACACACACAAAAGGTTGATTGGATTCATTGGAGTGTGGGACAATAACTTATGTGGTATTAACTAACACTAAGTGACTTTGAGCCAGTCATACTGTTTCAGCCTAATCCATCTCACAGAGATAACATGTGCTAAATCATTACCATTAAACAACAATTTCACATTCTGGAATCCAAATGAAAATATAATTTCATTTAGTTGAACTTTGTCTTGGTGATGTTTGATTTGCAGAAGGACCATTCCTGCCAGTAATCTTTTGTGGAAAAAAAGGGAGGGAGGGAGGGAGGGAGAAAGCAAATGCTTACTGTTAAGTCTCATCAATGCAGAGAATGCTTTTAAAAATAAACATACAAACACATAATTTGCTCTCTGGAAAATTACTTTAATGGCAAATAATGAAGAGAAAATTGTTTAAGTGGTAAAAGTAATAGCTGTCACCAGTGATTCATCATCCTAAATTGTGTTTAACAGAAAACTAAGATGCAGTAAAATGCAATCATGTTTCACACTTGTTTGTTTATTACCCAAGACTTATTAATTGCTTCTTCTACCTGCCACAGCCATGAAAACACTACTTTATTTGAGGCAGTAGTAGAATGACAACAGCAAGTCCAACTGGAGCTCGGTGGACAATAAATAAATAATAAATTGCCAGAAAAGAAATAACCCAAGTGTGGGATGTTAACCATGAAAATGTTTTTCTTATCTCGTTGTGGTTATAAACCAAACAATTAGCATGTGAGTTTCCACTCTACTCTCTGATTCATCCATCATAGAAATAAACATATTTGCAGACAAGGTTTTACGGGATCAAAATGCCTGAAGATTCTGGATTATTATATTAATTTATTGTATGATTCTCTTTTATTAGTTTTATTGTTTTTTATAGGAGGTTTTTATATTCTTGTAAGCTGTCTTGAGTTGCCATATGCAAAAGGCAGCAATATGCATTTCATAAATCAATAATATGTTTTGCAAAGAATGGTTAGGACAGCTACTTATGCATTCCTGGTATATGCAGATAGGATCCCTGATCAGTGGAAAGAGGAATACAGTTGAGTTCAATATAGTAACAAGTGTGTCAAGTCAGAAAGAGCTGAAGATGTGGGTTATACTAACAAAGGTCATTATTAATTAATGTTTCTTTACTAAGAAATTGTACAATTCTCAAGTGTACAACATTTAGCATAACATTTTCTCATGCTATCCCAAAGGTGATTTTTCAAGAGGCAACTGGACTTTCTGGTTTTTCTTTGAAGACATTTCACTTCTCATCCAAGAAACTTCTTCAGCTCTGACTGTATCTGTGTCTCCAGGGACACCTGAGTAGTGTAAATGGGTGTGGAGCCTTGTTGGAACTGTGACCCTGACAGATAAACCTCAGATAGCCTTAATGACTCTCTAAAAGAATGCAAATGACCAGCTGTCTGTAAAGAGTATAATTCCTTCAATTCCCTACCATTTAGTCAGACCCGAGGAAGCTTCTTCGATGAGAAGTGAAATGTCTTCAAAGAAAAACCAAGAAAGTCTAGTTGCCTTTTGAAAAAGCACCTTTAGGCTAGCATGGCCTGGATAACTGAGAATCTCCATATACATTCTCATGCTAGCATGGCTAACTGTAGGAGTCTTTTGGTTGCTAAGAACATTGAAGTTTTTTTCATGTGTGATATTCTTGGCTTTTAAACACCTAAAGATGTAGTTTAAGTAAGGGTGTTCTGAAATGGACCTTGCACATCCCTTCAATATTATTCATCTGTCCATATCTGAAATAAGTAGGATTGGCTTGGTTGCTCTGCTTTTTTTTTTCCAAAGCAAACCAGACTGTTTCAAAGCTACACAGTCAATGGAACTTAAAATTTTATGCTGTTGTAAAGAGTTTCCCGTCAACTGCTCTTGAAGAGAATGCAAAACAGCTCCTTCAGCCTCTGCTTAATATGTAACAGCTACCCTGAGCATTTCACAAATAAGTTCTTGTGTTCCAAACTGGAAGGTGACTTTATCATTGACATATACCCCACACCCCAAGTTTTTGCAAATGAAGTGCACAGGAGGGGATGGTGACATACACAGTAGATAAAGCCCTCATTTGCTATGAAGCTTTCATTTTAAAAAGTCTGTATGTTCTGTCCTACTTTTTGATTTCAGTTCAAGCAGGAAAGGGTGGGAAGAATTGGGCTGCCCCTGCTGTTCCCAGTGGGGTTTCCACACTTTGCAACATCACCGTTTTGTCCCCATCTCATTATCTCTACTTGGGGGGGGCACCTTTATTATTCATGGATGCAAAATCCCCATCTCACACCATCATAAATATTCATAACATTTGCAGCTGTATGCATTCCATTTAACCTTTTGGCAAAGGTTCTTTAGAGAAAAGTTTGGCTAATGAGTAAAGCACATAAGAACTGTAGGCAGGTTTGCCCATTTATACCTGGAGACAAAGTTGCTTTAATATGTATATGTAAAAATGAAGGGGGAAAAAAAATCAAAATAGCAACAGCAGACTTCTTTGGCATGACAGCCATAAGGCCCTCATTTCTTCTTCTTTAGCATCATCATCGAATGAAAGAAATGAGATCTCTTTGCTATCAAGTGTGGTTGCCATCATCTGTGGCAGAGCCAAACCATTGTAGGAGTCATCTTACAATGGAAATTGCAATTTTTTTATAGGCTCACACCCACATTATAATTGACTTAGTCATAAAAAGGCTTGATTGGAACTGCTTATTGCAAAGTAAAAATAAATTTTTTTAGAAGGATTGCAATGAAAAGTGAATACTTGATTGTTTTTTTTTCAGGACTTTATTTTCTTATGTGAGCATCATTTTTAGATTAAAAATTATTTTAAAACTTTTGAATTAAATAATATCCCTTAAGATATAGTAGAACTTCAAAATGATGGATCATTTTGGTGGAAGGTAATTTTTTTTAATCCAAATTTATCTTATTTTTGCCAATATATATGTACCTGTTTCAGTTGTCATTGAAATAAATGGCCTAATTTGTACTAACCCCAGCTTAAGGGAGGAACCCTTGATTTAACAGAGAAATCCGGCTAACAGGAGTTAACTTAGACATAGTTCTATCCAAATCCATTAAATTGAGTTTTGTTAAGTTGGTTTTAATATATGTATATTGTGACATGATTCAAATTATTGAATTCCTTTCTGTTTCTGTGAGGTAGAAAGTTCTATTCTATTTATGAATGCTTTGACTAGAATCATGAGAGAGGGGCTGCAACACCAAAAAGCTTGTATCTTACTGCTCACATTCCAGTGTTAGATGCCAGCATATATAAAGGAATCAAAGAATAGCTGTCCCATTCTATTAACAACTCATCCAACTCAGTACAGACCTGATGCTGCATTTAGCAAGTAAATGAAGATACGTCTTTGATGTTGGCACAAACAGAACAGTTCAGTGGTCCATTTAATCAACACGCCATTCAAACAACATGTGGCAAAAAGAATCAAAACTAGAAGTAGGGATTTTGGCCAAAAACCAGTAGTATTTGGCATGGGAAGAAGTTAAACTTACTGAAAAGACATAAAAGAATTTTTTTGGAGATCAACTATGCTAAATTACAATATCCTTTTTGATTTAATCCTATTAACCTTTCCCTTTGCTTAGTTCAGATCCAATACATATGTTCTCCGCAACAGTTCTGCATCTCATGTTTAGATCATGGATGAGCAACCAGGAGTGGCAGAACATGATGATCTCTTTAGATGACTCCTAAAGCCATACACATTCCACCATGTTTTCTAACATTGGAAAGCTGATAAACTCTATTACAGATTAAAACAATAATAAAGGTAGGCCTCCCACAATTCCTTCACCATCTCATTCCCACTTCATGTGATGTGAATCTATCCACTTTTTGGAAATAAGCACTTCAACCTTGAGTTTAGGTGACATCAAGAGCCAAAGAAACAATTATTATTGTGTTCAATATTATGTATAACTGGGATTTAAAAAGTATAATCAGTGGAGAGTATAACTGGCATAATTTTATAACTTGAGTATTCTGTGTTCATTTAAACCAGCCATTTAAAAAGATTGGTAAACTGTCATAGAGAAAGCTCTATCGATCTTTGAAAAAATGGAAAAATATCTCTGCAATATTTTTCTGCACATATTTAAATTTAGTCAGACTCCTAATAATGATTGTGTGTGTGTGTGTGTGTGTGTGTGTGTGTGTGTACATGATTCTTATCTAGCTGTGAATGGACTCTCTTATGCCCTTTCTGAACAGTAATTTCCTTGTTATGCTGCTAAGGCCTCCTTTTTATTTTTCCTCCAATGGCCTAAGACAAGGTAATGTTGTTAGAGCCTGAGTAATTTGTAAGACATTCTGAAATTAGGCTAAAACTATTACATTATTTGGTGCAGTCTATGGGAACAGAAATACCAAGGATCTTAACTAGAGAAAAGAGAGAAACAACTTAAACATTAAAAATGACCCATTGGAACTATAACCGATCCTATTAAAGCTGAAAAAAATTGAGGTTATTATGCTAAGCTAAACCAAGAATATATTATGTATGATCTTAGATTTATACTACCAGAAACAAGAGTTCAGCACATCAGCTCTTTGTACTAAACATGTATCTCTCTCTCTCTCTTTCTCTCCACAGTAGGCTGTCATTCCTAATTTGTAAAGGGAAGTCAAAGCAAGTTATAATTAGTACTTGCTATCCTGTTAACCAATTAAATTTAATAAAAAGCTTTCAAGGAGGTTAATGCTAACATGAATGTAATTAAAGTTTGGATTTGAAAAGATGAAATGTGAGGAGAGATTTCCTTAAGTATACCTTGGTTCAGGGAGGGGGCCTATGGCTTTTAGGAATTTTAATGCATACACAACAGTTGACATTTCAATGGTCCAAGAGTGACAAAACAGAACTACCATTAATAGATAATGAAGCATACTGAACACCAGTTGATAACCTGTTGTAGAGCTGTGCAGCATTTTTTAATACAGTGTTCAAGAATTGGGTGTCCATATTTCAAATCGATTTTAAAAAGATGGGGAGATCTGTAGCTATGCTACAGACTTTTCTCCAATTTTAAAACTCATTTAGTCCATTAATTTTTAGCTGAAGGAAACTTGAAAAAGGGGTGCCATGCATTGTCTGCCCTGTTTGCAGTCCTTTACGTCACCCCAGTCCTCGCTTAGCAGAACATCCTACTTTATTCTGCATGAAATTGCCATTCATCAGAAAAATAAGACAGCACAATTTAAAACATTGGATTATTTCTATAGTCACAGTCTAGACAAGGGGCAACTTTAAGACTTGTGGACCTCAATTCCAATTTCATCAGGGCAAAACAATACACGCAATCTACATATACTTCTGTAAAGTCTTTGATTCAGTGGTACACGACAAACTACTACTAAAACTAAAATCTTATGGTATATCTGGACAACTGCATAACTAGATAGAAGCATTCCTGTCAAACAGTCAACAAATGGTCAAAATCGGGAGTGTCCTATCAAATTCTGTACCTGTCAATAGTGGTGTCCCCCAAGGCAGTGTTCTAGGACCAACTCTCTTCATACTCTACATAAATGACCTCTGTGATCATATTAAGAGCAATTGCATTCTCTTTGCTGATGATATAAAACTGTTCAATACCACAGACAATACTGCTACTCTTCAAAAAGATCTTGACTATGTATCAGAATGGTCAAACAAATGGCAACTTCAAATCTCAACAAATAAATGCTCTGTCTTACATATTGGCAAAAAAAAAATCAGAAAATAAAATACAAGCTGAATAGTCAAGACCCTTGTTGATGATCCAAGCTCTGTAAAGGACCTTGTACTACTCTAATTATCTAAGTGCTGGAGCCCACTGTAACTACATAGCCAAAAAGGCATTAAGAGTTGTTAACCTAATCTTATGTGGCTTTTTCTCTGGTAATATCACACTACTAACTGCACACTACTACTACTACTATTACTACTACTACTACTACTACTAACTAGAGCATACAAAACATTTGCTAGACCAATACTGGAATACAGCTCATCAGTCTGGAACCCACGTTACGTATCTGATATTAGCACAGTTGAGAAAGTCCAGAAATATTTCACAAAAAGAGTTCTCCACTCCTCTACTCATTGTAGAATACATTATGCCACCAGACTTGAAATTCTAGACCTAGAAAACCTTGAATTACTCCGTCTTTGGTATGATCTAAGTATGGTATATAAATCATACATTGCAATGACTTACCTGTCAATGAATACTTCAGCTTCAAGCATAACAACACAAGAGCACACAATAGATACAAACTCAAGGTTAATTGCACCAAACTTGATTGCAGGAAATACGACTTCAGCAACAGAGTGGTCAAAGTCTGGAATACTCTACCTTACTCTGTGGTTTCTTCCCCAAACCCCAAAAATTTTAACCTTAGACTTTCTACTATTGACCTCATTCCTTTCCTAAGAGGTCTGTAGGGGGCGTGCGTAAGCGCACCAATGTGCCTACCACCCCTGTCCTATAGTTTATTTTTATTTTTCTTATATGTACCCATTTCATGTATTCATAACTATGTATATACTTATATCTATTATCTTGTAAGTGATTGACAAATCAAAATAAATAAATAAATAAATGAAAACTCCTCAGCATTCCAAGCATTACAGAATTGCTCAGTGTTGTATTCCTTGCAGGCTTCCACTCCCCTACAAATATTTAAGATGAAAAAAAAAAAAGCTAATGAACCAAAGGCGTCATTCAGCAAATAAAAATGTAGCCTGAAAGAATTTATTAAAATGATGAAAATCTTTAATTTTTTTATTCAGATATAATTGTACGGACACGTGTATATACAAATACAGACTTTTATGGGTTTGTTTTTTTAACACTTTTTTTAAAATTCATATAATGTAAGCATTTTAAAAACAGCACTCAATAAATAAGTGCAAAGAAACTGCAAAGCAGGGCAGTACAAGGACAGGACCACACTGAGTTGGACTTTCATACCCAGAAGGACACAATCAGTGGTTTCTTTAGGTCATCAAGGGTAACCATGGAAAGCAGATTCTGTAAGCTCATGGGCAACCTCCACTATGCCAGCATCTATTAAACTGTTCAGATAATGGCATTAAGATTTTGGCAGGGAGATTAGTCTCAAATCTGAAAAACATGGGTGAAGGAATGGCAAAAGTAGGGCACTGCAAGTCAGAAACAGATTTGCCCATTCACTGTTCCACTTTTAATGAGAACTTAAGGGGACTTGGTAGCAGGGAAGAGAAAGAGGAATCTGATGTACAGTAGATGGAAACAAGTTTATTAAATGTACATAACTTGATTTATGGAAAAAAGTATGAAAAATTATTTTTCAAAATTTGCAAAAATTGATTCAGCCACTGCTTTCATAAAATATGTGAAAAAACTCCAAACACACATATTCCCTTGGTAGCTATTATTTCTTTCCTTCATTGGTTATATAGGAAAGAAAATTATTTACATATAACCCCCTGCTCCATTTGGTGTTCAATGGAGTGAGGAATCAAGTCACTGTACATTATCACATATGTTGCTGGGAAGGTCCCTTTTTGAAACAATCACCCATGAAAAGAAAGAGGATTAAACAACTGGAAGGGGGGAAATGTTCTCACAAGAAGGAAGAATAAAATCCCAAGTTGTGAATCCACATGCTAATGAAAACCTAACACCCAAAGAAAAATACCATGGGCTTCCAACAATAGACCATTAACTCCACAGACAAAACATCGATAACCAGATGCTACAATGTTCCAAGTCCTGCCATTGTGAAATCTTGAGAGTGGCTGAATGGCTTTCATGAGTAAATCCTGTATGGGGAGTGACCTGTGGTGGCTACATCTTCAGTAGCCATGATGAGTTTTGGGGGAGATATATTCAGAAGGTGAATTGTTTATTTAAATTTTAATATCACGAAAATCTATTTTCTTCTCACTTACAAAAGACATAATAATCAAATTAATACTTTATTATCAAACACTATGTACAACAAAGGCTGCTAATAATACAGAATTTAAAGAACATAGCATTTTTTTTTGTCTTAACTTGTCTTTCCTTCGCCAGCTGAGAAAGTACAGTACAAAACAATATTTCTAAACTAACACAAAATGTTACCTTGTCGTCTATTAAAGGATACACAGTATCCACCACACAGATCAATCCTTATTTCCCTGCTACCCTTTGCAAAGCCCTTAGCAAAACTCGGACTGGATGGTACAGGGCAGACTGTCTGAATTGAGGGAGACCAAATGTTGTATCTCATATTTCATGCTTGAGGACAGGAGCTATTATAAACATACATACTGACAACTTTTTGAAGATGTCAGGACAACACACACACACACACACATACCCAAGTGGAGAGATTAAAAGAGATTTTCAGGCACTGGCCACATTTGCATGAATGCACCATAAGGCTTGTTTAGCATCAGTGCTCCTGCATGAGCAGTAAACCTTGTTAAATATCAGTTCCAAGTAGATACAATTCATGGCCTGCACATACCATAGAATAAAACTATGGCTTGCTTATGGCTAATTTCTTTGATAAGGAGTTATGATTTGCTTTCAGATGGAACATACAAATGGATGGTTTAGTATCTGCATTGTTCAGAAGTATTTATACTAATCAAGTCTTATGTCTCACTATGTCCTGTGATCATGGTCATTTCTTGCTTAATAAGATTGCCTGATGCCATCAAATATATCCGAAGGTCCTGTAAACCTACTGCCAACAAATCTGCATTTGAGGCAGTGTAGCAATTAGCATCTGAACTGTAATTACAGTGTTGCTTTTATTCATTAGATTAGCAGTGACGCCGTGGCAAAGCAAAAGTTTGAATTCACTGTGGTGACAATCTGTGGTTTAGAAAGCGTGCTATTGAGGCAAGTGAGTCCAGCCTTTTATTACTGGTAGATGAACGATGAAAAAACAGCTATAGCCATTGTTAGGACAACAAACACTGTGACTCATATTTGCAATTGGTAGGCTACACTTGTAGGATCTTAATTCGTGTGCAACATTGTCTTTGCCTTGATTACTATTTTCAAGGTCATCCCTTCCTACATATGCACCCAAAATACATATTGAAGAGAGGGGACTGATTGTACTCTGAGGAAATGAAACTTTTTTTTATTTGTGTGCTATATCAGACATCTCTGTGCTTTCAAATACAGCCTAGACATTGTGGTATCAGGCAAGCCCAGAGCGCCTTATATTTACCATTTTATTCATGCTATTTTTGAATTCTGAAATTCTGCAATTTTTTTTTAAAAAAAATGCTTTCTTTTCATAATACAATGAGGAAATTTCAAAATTCTGTCCATTTGCATTATGATTTAGTATTAAACTGCTTTTTTTCCTATCTTGTGAAAATTCAGTGAAGCCTAACCTCATTTTTGTAAAGTTTTGTTCTCACTAATTTTGGGAGACAACTAAATTTGCTAAGTAGTTTTCATGATCTCTCTTATTTAGTAAATCTAAATTTGGTCTGCCTAAGTTAATGGAATACTATAAAGAAGGCATTTCCTGGTAAATGTTTTATGAGGCTATATCATAGCTGCCTAAGGACTCACTTCTGATTTCAACCGATCACCATCCCATATTCTTGTCACAAATTACCACATTTTATCATCTTTAAATAGGACAAGCATATATAATTATTTTCAGCATAAGGTATATCTAGATAATGTATTTTCTACTCTAGTGGATTTTTAAAAGCAACAAAATAGTTAAAGGCCTTTGGGAGTCTGTCTATTATCTCCTGCCAATGAAGACATTTACACTAATTTTCAACTGTGTTGGAAAAGAAGAGATGAGATCAATGCCTCAACTTTTACTCTACAGTTCAAATCAATTTTCCTGTACTCTATTCTTCCCATGCAGAACACCCATCCACCCTCTATGATAAATGTCCTGGTTCCTTTCTGGCAACATTTTACTCCAAGAGTTGCCAAACTTTCAAGGAGGCAGAAAAATCCAGGACACTGGGGATTCTGTATTACTCACCAGGTTTACTCCACCCTGAGCTGTTATCAACATAGTATGTATCATTACCCAGAGCTGGATCCAAGGCTACTGGCTACTAAGTCAGCCTTGGGAAAGGTCACTTTATTCACACAGAAAAGGTATCTTAGAGTACAGAAATGCCTTTTTGCATTTGAACAAAAATCACTGTAGCACCATGGTATCTGAGTCAAAAGAAAAGTAATCTGGTGTGCACTGTCCACCTAGAGCGATAACAGAGGCACTATCACTCCAACATAGTTTCCTAAACCTGACCTTGCATGTCAGTAGTCACGTTTTTATCCCCTAATGACAGAGCTTCTGTTATGGAGCATAACTTCCACTGTCAAGGACCTTTCAAGGCAGTTGCATACAAATAATATCTCTTTACTTTGAGGAGCCTGTTCACTGAGATATATTTATTCTTAATAACTTCCCTCCAGTTCTGACATGGTGACACAGTACATTGCATGATCGTCTTACAGTGCTGAACAAGGAGAAATAAATATTTTATTGAAAAGAGTAAAAAATTTCTCTTGTTTTTTTCCTCAAATAACTTCCTTATTCTTCAACTAACTGCATCTCCTATTATTTTTCCTTCTCCATATACAGATGGCCCAATGAATTAACTAGGCAGTATCTTAAAGAGAGGCTGCAGAGGAAAGTAAGAATCACTAGTGTCAATATTGAAATTTGGCATTTTCATTTGGAGTCCATTCATTTTAGAAGGGATCAAGGAAAGCCAGGGAAAAGCTTGGGAGTAGGAAGAGGTCTAGTTAATTCCTCTTCAATTTTTGCTCAAAGTTCAGGTTGCAGAGGAGAGAAAGGGAGAAGATGGGGAAAGGAGAACAAACCAACATCTGCAAACCAATACAAAGTCCCGTTGTTGGGATGAGCAGTTAAGTGGATCTTTGATGTTCTGAGATCCTGAAGTTGATGGTGGCAGCTTGCTGGAATATGTGCTATAACGTCAAAAGCATTGCTAGAAGGAACAGTAGAGTTGTAAAAGGCTGACTGGATATCCTTAAGGTCTGAGCAGCATTCTCACCACGGGATGGCTCAGCTGATTCATGTACCGTATCATCTGTTCAAACAGAAAGCACAATTTGTATTTTTTTCCTCCAAAGATAAAGACAACACACACATACACACACATTATTTTAAAGCTTTTTAATAGTTCCTTGGTCAAATACTATGTGTTGCACTTTAAAAAAACTTAATGAATCTAGAAGGAACACTGGTTGAAATGTTGGACATCGTTCTCTCAATTAGTTTTAGATTTTTATTTGTTTTGTGTAGTTTGTATACAGAAAATCAACAAATGTCCAAATGATGATTTACCAGTTACAAAACAATTCCAAAATTTCTGCCAGTAAAATCTGGCTACATACAATTTTAAACAAAGAGAGTTGTAGGAAAGAGAACAGGGTTGTAGGAAGACTGACTTGATCAGAGATCTTGTTTAAGAGAACAATTATATCAATGCATATTGTTTTCTTAAAATATAGAATATTATGCTTTTGTTAGAAAAATGGGAAAGTGAAAGCAATTAAGCAGAGAGATGAAAAGCTGCTGTAGCTGCCTATCAGTAGACAATAACATAAACTCTGAAATTATACCATATTTAAACAGATGACACATCATTTAAGAAAGCAGCAAAAACCACATAATAAAGATATTCAGTGATGGCGAGATGGCCACAAGTAGGAATTATGCAGAATATCTTATTATGTTTTTTGACAAATAGTGGTACAGAGTATCTCCATTTCTCTCTTGGAGAATGCTTAAGAAGAATGCTTAGAAGTAAGAACAAAAATCCAGATGGTCTTTTTCAGTATAAATCAGTTTTCCATAGCGCCTAACTTGTAAAGTAGGAAAATGCTTACCTAGAAAAATTAAAATGTTATCTATGAGAGGTTTTGATTAAGATTTATAACTATCAAGAGACAGTGAACTTAATTGTAAAGTCGCTGTGTTCCCTCTCCTAAACCAAATTCATTTCTATATTTATGAGCAAATGCATCCAAATTGTCATAATTATTTCTAAAAGTTTCACAGTTGTTTATATATCAAAACTGTAACATAAAACAATATCTAACCTTAAAAACATATACAGCTTATAGTACATGATTAAGAAAAAATATCTTGATGTTGGAAACATTCAGTTTAGACACCAGGAATGTCTCTTTCAGGAATATGAGCATCACAATTCCCTGAACATACATCTTTCAATATGTAAAATGAAGGCTCCGGCTATTTGATCATATAACAAACTTTAGAGCAGGGGTCTCAAACTCGCGGCCTGCGGGCCAATTGTGGCCCACAGGACGATATCCTGTGGCCCCCACCATGATATGAAAGTATAATATTAGTGCGGCCCGCAGGGGGAATGGACCTCTGAAGGAAGTCCCGCCCGCCGTTCCTCGTCATGGCTTCTTCTCCACCCTGAACTTTAACAAGTCCAAGTACAGGTCCAGACTTACTGATGATCATCTTCAAGCCATACTGAGGGTCTCAAGTGCCTCCTCTCTCAAGCCAAATGTGGCTCAGATATGTGAGAGGAAGCGTTGTCAAGTCTCTGGCAGCAAGGAGTAAGCTGGAGAAGCCATGTTCTGAGGAATTGTTCATGATCTTCATTCAATGTTCCATTCATGTGTTCAGGACAGTTCATGTATTGGAGAAATCATTAACTGTTGATGACATTTGAGAATATTTTTTAACAACATTTTTTTGTGGAATCCCTTATGCGGCCCAGCCTCACCCAGACTCTGCCTCCAGCGGCCCCCAGGTAAATTGAGTTTGAGACCCCTGCTTTAGAGTATTCCTTTGAAAACTTCCTCCTACTCTTTTTTGGGAGTTATCTTAGGTTCTGAATTTCTGTCATTTCTCTTTGCCAGAGGGTCTCTGCCTTGGATTCACTCTTTGTCAGCTTCTCTCTTCATCAGAGGGACTTTTGTTTGCCTGCTGTCCCTTCAGCTTCCTTCATCTGAGAACCTCTGCCTTAACCTTGTTTGACTTCCTCTGTAGGCCTCAAGTAGCTCTAGAACAGGACACTCAGAAATCAAGAAATTGATTTTCTCCCCAGTAGGAAGACTGGGGAGAAATGGAGAACATGACCTTGATGTAAAGAGAATGTTTAAAGCAGCACAATGTCCAGAGAAATATGCAGACAATTTCGTATTTAACTAAATTTTTACAATATTTTTATTTTTAAAACAGAACCAGAAGGCACACAAATAAATCTTCATTGAGATCAGCTTCACTTGCTCTTATTTAATAATACGTATTGTATCTATAATACACTATTAACATAAATGTGCCAAAAATATTACCATATACAATTGTCCATCTTTTAACCTGAAATCAATTTTATATTATTCATAATTACTTATTACATATTACTGTAAAATACAGTGCATATATTTTAGGACATTGTAAAATTCTGTCAAAAATGCATCTATATATTGAGGCAGGGTAGCAACTAGATAAATTACATTTAAATTCTCATGGAAAACATATATATGCGTGTGTGTGTTTTAGGTATACATCCCATTTTTCCCCCTTACATATTCTTGAATAGAAACACCAAAAAATGGGGTGGGAATGGGATTAGGATAACTATGTTTTCAAATGAGGTGCCATGTTTGAATAAGCAGATTGTCATGAAAAAAGCATACTTTTTTGCAACACCATAAAAGAGAATTCTAGCATTAGCAAATTAGATATACTATAAGCAATATTAGTGCTGCAAGAAATGAGTAAAAGCAGAATAATTTTACCGTGCAAACCATGCAAAGAAAAAGAAAAAGACACAAGAGCTCCACAGAGAGAGGCATTTGTTAAAAGAGAGTCTCTAAGCATACTAACCTGCTGGTTCTAATGAATTTTCTACTTTGTCGTTAACATCGAAAACACGATCATGAACACCTATAGTTTTCATACAGTTGTCTATAACAAAAATAGAGATAACAGCCAAATAGGTTAGTGAGACACCCTTAAAATCCCCATTTTCCTTTTTTTTTCTTTTGCTGCTGTCTTCATGTCTGATTTCTATTTCTATTATAGGCATATATTTATAACTTAACTGTGGCCTGCTTCAAAACACCACAGTAGTTTTCTTTTTGGTACCACAATTTAAGAAACAACAAGTTAGCAACTTATGCATATGGAAAACAAATAAGAAAACTGCTTTGTGAAAAATGATTAAAAGATATGGCAAAAACAAAAACAAGTGATGCTGAAAAGAAGAGATACCACATAGGATTTTAAAAGTTAAAAGAAGTTTATACTGATGTTTACTGAACCAATGCATGCGCTAAGTAAAGCCACCCTCTAAAGCAAGGCATAAAGCACTTACTTGCAGGCCGTACAAAGACTTTCAGCTTTAAACAGGCTCTTCTTCCATTATCAGGGATTGCAGATGCTGAAAAAGAAATAGGACATTTCAGAGCATAGTTATTTCTTCATCTTAAGGAACAACATCCAACATTCTTCTTTTCCTTCAGTATGTAATCACAGCACAATCTACATATTACTGGGGAATAAACAAATAACAAACAAAAATTCTAAATGTCAAGTGTTTTGTATTTTTATATATTATTACTTTATGTTATTCATTTATTTTGCTTTCCTCTCAAAAAGTGGGAGTGAAAACAACACTGATAAGCCAAATTTTCTATCTCTTAACATCAAATAAAGCTAAGTTGGTGGTCTTTCCTTGGGAGCCCAAAATTCACAAATTGTCCACTTTAGCCTGAAGATGATAGCGATATGGTCTCCCTTAGGTTGTTGAACTGTAACTCTGATGATCCTTTACTTTTGGTTATGTTGGCTTACAGTCCTGGGAATATTTGATTGGATTTATCCTGCTTCAATTAAAACACAAAACTTGGATAGAAATAAGTTCCTCACATCTGCTTTACAAATATGGAATGAACTCTACATATGACACATCAAAGAAGTCACATTGTGAATGGGTCTATAGAAAATGGCAATTTGAATGCAACAGTGGAACAGCAGAATAGGTCTCTACATAGCTTGAATAAAAATACATTCATGATGCATACATCTGTTTAATAAGTTGCATTTTGTTTCAGAAACTAAATCAAGGCTTCATTGGGAGCTTTCATTGCAGCATTAAAAAGAAATTAACCTAATAGGATTTGCATGCATGTGAGAAAGTTTTTTTTTTTTAACAAATATTTTAATTTTTCTGTAGCTATGAAAAATACTTGAATGGTTTGTTTTGAAAATTGGGCTAGGAAGTACACCTGCTCCAAGCAACTTCCTTTGGAAGGCTTGTATGGCTACTTCAAAGGCTATCTTTGATTTTTTTTTTCCTTCATGCATAACTGCTATTCTTCACTATTGGATCAGACAAAACAATTATCTACGCATGGATATATTCATAAAAATCACAAGGTTTAAAGCATGCTTATGAGCCTTCCAAAGGAAATGGCTGTTCAAGTAGGGGTATTTCTCTTTCACCCTACTGTTTTTGGCTCTGATCTTGTCCATTTTGGCCTTAAATGTAACAATACAGCATTGAAAACTGAATATAGTTAGTCCTTGACTTACAACAGTTCTTTTAGTGACAAAACCTAAAATGAACACCTAACATCAAAAATGTCATCAAAAAAGCACAACAAAGAATGTTCTTTCTGCACCAACTCAGAAAGCTCAAACTGCCCAAGGAGCTGCTGATACAGTTCTACAGAGAATTATTGAGTCTGTCATCTGCACCTCTATAACGGTCTGGTTTGGTTCTGCAACCCAACCGGACAGACACAGACTTCAGAGGATAATTAGGACTGCAGAAAAAACAATTACTATCAACCTGCCTTCAATCGAGAACCTGTATACTGCACGAGTCAAAAAGAGGGCTGTGAAAATATTTACAGATCCCTCACATCCCGGACATAAACTCTGTTTCAACTCCTTCCCTCAAAATGATGCTATAGAGCACTGCACCCCAGAACAACTAGACACAAGGACAGTTTTTTCCATCATTCTGCTAAACAAATAATTCCCTCAACACAGTCAAGCTATTTACTAAGTCTGCCTTACTATTACTATTAATCCTTCCATCCTTCCTTTTACCCATCTTTCCAGTTATGACTCTATGACTGTAACCTTGTTGCCTGTATCCTTAAAATTTATATTGAGTGTTTCCTAGTATGATTTGATTGCTTATTGTACCCTATGACTATTATTAAGTAGCGTATCTTATGATTCTTGTCTCTTGATGAATGTATCTTTTCTTTTATGTACATTGAGAGAATTTGCACCAAGACAAATTCCTTGTGTGTCCAATCACACTTGACCAATAAAGGAATTCTATTCTATTTTGTTCTGTTCTGTTTTAGTCTATTCTTTGAAGTTACAATTGCACTGGAAAATGTGACTTATGACCTTTTGTTCACATTTATGATTGTTGCAGCATCCTCATGGTCACATAATCAAAACTCAGATGCTTGGCAACTGATTCATATTTATTATGGTTGCAGGGTCCCCTGGATCATGTGATCAACTTTTTTGTAACCTTCTGAATCTAAGTCAATGGGGAAACCAGACTGACTTAACAACTATGTTAGTAACAACTACAGTGATTCACTTAACAACTGTGGCAAGAAGGATCATAAAATGGGGTAAAACTCACTTAAAATATGTCAGTAACAGAAAGGTTGGGTTCAATTATGGTCATAAGTCAAGGACTATCTCTAGGTGCTGATTCTAAAAACCAAGCAGTCATAGATTATACTCTTGAATTTATATTATTTATCTACCTACAGTGACAAATAACAGAAAATTGTAAATCTGTTCTATTTAAAATTGAATGTGGTGCCTTTGCTAAATCTTCTCTTATAAACTCCCTGGGCTTAAGCTCTATGCATAACTTAGCTGATCTGGAATAAAGATTCTAAGTAAGCTGTTTGTCTGACTTGGACATTCCAAGAGATTTATCCACATAAGCAAAATTAACTTTCCTTGTATTTTTCAGCAAAAGCATTTGATGGTTTGGGCCATTATTGTAAGAGCTTGTGTCTAAGTAATATACTAACCTAAATAAATGTATCTATCTATGCAATTGCTAAGACTCACTACTGACTTGACGGCACACAATGAATCATAACAATGTAAAATGTGTATGTATTGATAAATAAATTATTCCTGACAATATTGAGGTTGAACAGGACTTTTCAATCAGCAGACACATTCTTCAACCCTTTATTACGATATGGGGAATTCCTTCCCTTCCAGTCGGGAAAATATGATTCAGTTACCATATAGTTCCAGGAATAAAGGTAGTAGAGGGATTTTATCACTAAATGTCTTGGTAAGAGATATTGCTATAATAGTTTAGAAGTTTGAACTTTTTATCAGGGATTATATATAGGTTATTTAACTTGGAGGCTTTTATTTAACCTGCTGTGCAATTATCATTGATTTTTTAAAAAAGATGCTTTTTAATATTACAAATAATGTCTGTTACTATATGACTGTGTTTGATCATAAATTAATGTATGTGATATGTCATTAATGGTTTGCCAATATTTACAGTTTTATTTATTTAATTGAACCTACTATGCAGCATAGCAAAATGAATTATGATTCTGTGTCATCCAGATAATAGACTACCAAAGATTGGAGATTGAATAGTGTACTTGGAATACAGAGATAACACAATTACTAATTAAGATCAATTGTTGAGGATTGTTGTATAAATTTAAGAAGGCCACCGAGAGGATGCTCCAAAAATAATAAATGTTATGATGATGGCACAAAGAAGGGAACAATATGTACAAATCCGCTTGACTTGGTGAAAATTGCACTGTCCCATGAAGACTGAAAAAATACGTTGATAAATAGTTCTGAACATTCTTATTAGTCTCATATGTGAACTTAAGGTTGATAATCATTGGTTTGTGTGTACAGCCAGGCAATACTCCACATACTAAATTTCAAGGAAGATAGGACTTACAGGGATTTAATTTTATATATAAATTTTATTGAATTTACAATTAAAAAAATAACATAACAACATTACATAAGAAACAGAGAGAGAAAAAGGAGAAAGAAAGAAGAGAAAGAGAGAGGAAAAAAAGCCGGTCTTATGAATCCGAAAAGGAGAAAAAGAAGTATAAAAGAGAGAAAAAAACAAAGAGACGGAAGAAAAAAGAAAATACGTTAAAACCAGACAGATATTCTTTTTGACAGTCTACAAGATCCAATTCTCCTACCTTACTTTAAATATACACATCTTATCACTATTTATGGTTATTTATGCTTATTTATGCTCATTGAACAGTTTATCTCTGATATAACCAATTATACCACGCATTCCAATTATTATCAAATGCTGAAGACTCTTTATTTTTAAGAGCTATGGTTAAATTGTCCATTTCTGCGCAGTCACATATTTTCTGAATGACCAATTGATCTGTAGGTAAACAGGATGATTTCCAGCACTGGGCAAATGCTAATCTGGCCGCAGTTAGAATATGAATTATTATATATTTCGTCTTTTTAGAAAAATGTTTATCAGAGATCCCTAGTAGGAAGAACTCTGGTTTGTATTCAATTTGTTCTTTGGTTATCTCCTCCAGCCATTTTCTAATTTTTTGCCAGTATTTCTGGGCTTCTTTACAGGTCCACCACATATGAAAGTAGGTTCCCTCTATGTTTTTACATTTCCAACATTTTGGACTAGAGTTTGGGTTCATTTTTGCTAACCTCGAAGGGGGTAAGTGCCATCTATATAACATTTTATACATATTTTCTTTGTACGCCGCAGATTTCGTAATCTTAATGATTCTATTCCAGATCTTTTCCCATTCTGTTAATGTAATGCTTCTTCCAATATTCCTACTCCACATTATCATGTTCCCTTTCACTATCTCTTGCTCTAATTCTACCTCCAATAAATATTTATAAAATTTAGAGATATTCTTTTTATTTGATCCTAATAAGATTTTATCTAAGTGTTGTAATTTGCTATAGATTCCAAACTCTTTGATATCTTGTTTGTATCTACTATGGATTTGTATATATAACCACTGATCAATTTTAAATCCCTGTTCCTGTAAGGACTTACAGGGATTTAAGAGGTAACTTGCTTAAAAATGATGTGCTACTTTATAAAAAAATGTTCATGTTGCAGTGCTATATTTCAGTTTTTGATGCTAATTTGAAAAGCATATAGATATAGACAGAATCAGGAACTCTTTTTAGCACTGATTTAAAGATATATTTGGTCTCAAATGACAAAATATTGGGTTAAGAGGGAAAAAAATCCAAGACAAAAAAAGATTAAGAGGCATAAGAAGTCTGCCTCTTTTAATCATAAACAAAATTGCACAATGTGACTCAGTTTTAAGTCATATTCAAAGACAAATACTTAAGAACTGCTAACAGCTGGCTTCCCTGTGTGCTCTCAATAAATCAAATATGGGGGAAGCCTTTACTGACATTTATTGTAAAGAATGTGTTACAGGGCAAAGTATTGCACTCTGTGGAGGCATGCAGGAAACTGGCCCCCTTCCAGAGGCCTCTGATGAATATACAAATCGTATTCAAGATAGATTATATGGCTTAATAAAATAGAAATATCATGTTCTCTACCTAACAGTGATACAGGTATAGAAGAAACTTCTTCATTATCTTAAATGACCAAAATGTGTGATTCTTTCTATCCCATTCTGTCTTTTAATTGCCTTTACAAATGACACCAAAAAGCATAAAAGCATATTCAAAGGCAGGATGTCAATTTTTATGCTTATACATTGGAAGCTGTGCCTTTACAAAGCAGTATATAATAATCCATTGTACCACAGATTTTTTTCTTTGACAAAACAGCAAGGCAAGAATTTCCATAAACTTGCTTTCGGACTACAGATTATTTCTCTTATAATGAAAAGCTCCAAATACAATTCTAACTTTTGCAACCACCGAAAAAGTTTTAAAAATTGTGATGATTATTACATATAGTCACCCCAAATAGTGAAACTCTCTTGTAACTAAATACTACCAATCATTAATAAAACTAGCTCAAAAGGATCTTAATGTAACATTCCTTAACTTAGAAAGTTCAAACTGCCCAAGGAGCTTCTTATACAGTTCTATAGAGGAATTATTGAGTCTGTCATCTGCATCTCTATAACTGTCTGGTTTGGTTCTGCAACCCAACAGGACAGACACAGACTTCAGAGGATAATTAGGACTGCAGAAAAAACAATTACTACCAACCTGCCTTCAATCGAGAACCTGTATACTGCATGAGTCAAAAAGAGGGCTGTGAAAATAGTTACAGACCCCTCACATCCTGGACATAAATTGTTTCAACTCCTAACATCAAAATGACAATATAGAGCACTGCACACCAGAACAACTAGACACAAGAATGGGCATTGGTAGAAGTTACCCTGAACGCCCTTTCTATCTATGCTGCAAGAGTGCCCAGGATGGTTGACTCCTTCCTATGATGTCATTTAGCTGAGTCTGAACTAAGATATAAAAGCCAGCCCTGGGGAGAGACCCCAGCTTTGGTGAAGATACTTGACAGACTGAAAGGTGTCAGTTAAAGCCCAAAATAAATACAGAAATATGTCTTACCCTCTCCGGACGAATCAAGGGAGGGGCTGGGCTCTCTCGCAGCATAGATAAAAAGGGCATTCATGGTAACTTCTACCAATGTCCATTCTCCTCCATGCTGCATCGAGAGCCCAGGATGGGACATACAAAAGCTTGCATGTCCACGGGCAGGTCCTCATCCAGCTCATCACACCGACTGTGGAACCACTTGTTGACTTCAACAAGTGGTTCCACAGTCGGTGTGATGAGCTGGAGCACTCATCTGCCGAAGGCTGCAGTCGCCGAGGCAAAGGCATCCAGATGGTAGTGTCTGATGAAAGGAGACGGGGATGTCCATGTGGCTGCATGACAAATCTCCTCCAAGGATGCTTGGGTCACCCAGGCAGCAGAAGTGGCTGTGCTTCTGGTAGAGTGCGCCGTCAGACCACGGGGAACCGGAAGGGCCGCAGCTTTGTAGGCCTGCTCAATGACAACAGGTGTTTCTCTGCCCATAACCCCAACCATAGAGCCTCTCTCATGAGGGCTTTGGACCTTGTCCCCCCTTGCTGGTTGACATGAGTCTTTGCGGCCATGTTGTCCATAAGGACTAGAACATGAGAGCCGGTCACTGATTGCCTGAAATACTTGACAGCCAGAAAAATGTCTCTGAGCTCTAGCCAATTTATGGGAAGGGTCTGCTCTGATCTGAACCAAATGCCCTGAGCAATCTGGCCCTGCATATGGGAACCCTAACCCAGGAGGATGGCATCGGTGGTTATCACTAGCCTGTCTGGGTCCCTGAACAGGAGTCCCCTCCAGATTGATAGGGAACACCACCAATTGAGAGATCTCTGGATTTGTGGCGGAGTGGGACCTTGATGGATGAGTGGCTGGTTCCTGCTCTTTGGTAGAGAAGCAGGAACTATTGGAGGAGTCAGGAGTGGAGCCGAGCCCATGGGACAATGCCAATACAGGAGACCATCTTCCCCAGAAGTTTGGACAGCAGTGACTGGAGGACAATTTGATGTTCCTGGGTCTGGCTGATGATCTCTGCAAGGCTCTTTCCACGAGCTGGGGACAGGAAAACCTGGCATGACATGGTATCGATGACTGCTCCCAAGTGTTGCAATTTGGTTGTGGGAGAGAGCTGGCTCTTTTTGGTGTTGATGGAAAATCCGTGGCTCTGGAAATATGACAGCGTAATTTGCAGATCCCGATGGGCCTCATGGATGGAAGAGGACAGAATCAAAATGTCATCCAAGTAGCATTGGATCCTCACTGGAATAGAATGCAGAGATGCCATCAATGCTGCCAGGACCTTTGTGAAGACCCTTGGAGCCGATGAGAGGCCAAAGGGAAGTGCTCGATACTGGTAATGGGTATTCTGATAACAGAAATGGAGAAACTGGCAATGATGAGGCCAAATTGACGTGTGGAGGTAAGCCTCAGTGAGATCAATGGAAGAGAGGACGTTGCCCTCCTGAACACTCTCTAAAATAGAATGCAGAGTCTGCATTTTAAATTGCCTGTATTTTAAAAATTGGTTGAGAAATTTTAGATTAAGGATGGCCACACTGGCCGGCGCTGTTATCAGTTTGCCGATCATTTTTACGATCGCTCAAACTGCAGGCGTGGGCAAGGTCTCTGGATGCTGCCCAGCTTGCCTACACAGCGCTCTGGCAATGTTGCTCCCAACGTTGCAGAAGAGAGAGCCCTGCTCTCCTGGAAGATCCCAGGGAGCTGCTTGAAGAGAGGAAAAAAGTACTGAAGATCGCTGGTGATTGCTATCTAACAGAACGCTTTCAGAGACACAGCTATCTTAGTACAGACTCAGCTAAATGACATCATAGGAAGGAGTCAACCATCCTGGGCTCTTGATGCAGCATGGAGGAGAACAGTTTTTTTCCCTAAATCCATCACTCTGTTAAACAAATAATTCTCTCAACACTGTCCAACTATTTACAAAGTCTGAATTACTATTACTATTAATCTTCTCTTTGTTCCTGTCAAACATCTCCTCCAATATATGACTGTATGACTGTAACTTTCTTGCTTATATCCTTACAATTTATATTGAGTGTTTCCTAGTATGATTTTGATTGCTTATTTGTACCCTATGACTATCATTAAGTGCTGTACCTTATGATTTTTTTTATGTACACTGAGAGCACATGCACAAAAGACAAATTTCTTGTGTGTCCAATCACACTTGGCCAATAAAGAATTCTATTCTGTTCTGTTCTGTTCTACTCTACTCTACTCTACTCCACTACACTCCATTCCTAAATGTTGCTTAGATTCCAAATGGTTGATAAATTCCCAACTAATAAAGGAGAATATTTGTAGCTCAGGATTGAAATGAGGGATCCTTGGTCCTCTCTGAACTTAGCTGCTTTCTTGCAGATGTTTCATTACCCAAACTAGGTAACATAATCAGTGATAGTTGACGATGTTACCTAGTTTGGGTAATGTAATGTGTGTAAGAAAACAACCAAGTTCAGAGAGCAACCAAGACCCGTCAGATTCCCAATTGAACTTCCTTACAAATTAATTTGAACACCAAATAAAAAATGATTATCTTATTTCACCTCTTCCAATCACTGTATATTTTACTATTACACTCTTAATACATTCATTGACTACGTACCAATATAGTCAGTGTGGATTCTTAGTGACCACATTTTCTTCGAGATGATTCATTCTTCTTCAACATGGTCCTTTAAGTAATCTAATAGTGCAGCCACTGTCACCATAACTGAATCCAATGGTTGATTTATTTACTGAACTATTTGATGGGAGGGGTGAAGGGTTTGGCTATTCATAGAATTCTCAGGAGCTTTCTTCAACCAAAGTTAAAAAGCATCAATCCTGCTTCTTTAGGTTGAACTTTCATTTCCATAGAGCATCACAGGGAAAACCATTTCTAGCATGGTTCTGATTTTTGTAGGTACAAATCGTCCTTAACTTATGACTGGTTACTTAATGATCATGCAAAGTTACAGCAGCCCACCGCCCCACAGTAACATTTTGGACACTTGGCAACAGGCTCATCTTTACAGTGTCCCATAGCCACGTGACCATAATTTGTAACATATTTATTTTTGCCAGTTTTTTAAAAATTTACTTCTGGTTTCTGATAAAAAACCTGGGGAAAGCGTATTAACTTAATGACTGTGGCATATACTTAATGACTACTGAAAAAAATGTAAAAATCAGATCCGACCATGCGATAGGTTTGGTTATGATTGTAAATTTACAACTACTTGCATGGAGACATTCAACATCAGTATATATTCTTAAAGGATTTCATTACTATACTGTCAAGTGCTTGCTGTGTACTTCTTGACAGCTAATTCCTTTACTGTTAATAAAAGGCAGAAGCGCTTCAACATCTTATCAATTCTAAGGCTAGTTGTAGTACAGGTACTCCTTGTTGAGTAGCTGCGTCTTTTAGGGACTGTTCAGTTGTGATAGTGATGAGATAGTAACCTTGCAACCAGACTGTGATGACACAGGATGGGATACAAAAGCAACAAAGTCATAAAAACAGGTGAAGTCCCTTTATTTCCTTCAACTTGGCTTCAAAGGTCCAAATATCATTGACTGGAGAAAAAACTACCCCACAAACAGTTGCGAAAAGGAAGAACTTCCATTCAAACTCAAAATACATATAAATTATAAATAGAAAAAAACAACACAAACCACACTGAAGCAATTAAGGAGACCAGGCAGGATAAGGGCTTGAAGATGTCCACAGATATAGAAATACACACACTGGGAAGGATGCCAGAACTCAGATAAAAATAGACAGAATAGAAATATTTTCAAGCTTTGCTTCCAGCACTGGCCCATGCGCAGTTTGTCCTTTTAAGCAGTCCTCACAGTTGCAGCCCATGAAGAAGATCAAGGCTCTTTCCTCCCCCATAGACCATGCCATTCACGTTTCTCCCTTATCCGCTCCTCCCTGCGCGCCCTAGGATGAAGAGGGGATGGGCCTGGGTCTTCCTCTGAATGCCCAGCCAGCCTGCACCCTTCCCCAGTTTCCTCCACAACCTCCAGAGCCAGACTCCCACTCCCTATCGGCTGTTCCTCCTGTCCCTCAGAGTCAGATTCTAACAGGTGCATGACAGACCTTGCATTTACAACCTTCACAGATCTTTAAAGCAAAGGAAAACTGAAGATCAGTTGTGGCTTCACTTAACACCACTTACATAACGACTGGATTACCAATCCCAACTGTAGTCACTAAACAAGGATTACTGGTATTTTCTGCCATGCTTGCCATTTTATCTTAGGCTGCTGGGTTCCTATAAACAAAATATATGGAGTAGCTCGCAAGAAGTCAAAAGTTGGTTTTGCCACGTTTTGGCCCACCTGACTATGTTCCACAGCACCTGACCTGAGCACCTCACCCCCATCCCTGCACTACAGAGTGCATTTGACCCTTGCACTCCCTCCCAACTTGTCTGCAGCTTTCACTTGCAATCTGCTTGCCTGAGAATTTAATCACTTACCACTTAACAACCTGTGCAATCCTGGGATTATGACAGCAACCAGGCGTGGTGAGATTGCTCTTGTCAAACATCATGCTTTATTGCTTAGTAAATAAAATTCCTGTCCCAATCACCATCATAACCCAAGGACAAGAAGGAAGTTGAAGCAGCCCCATAGAGACAAATTTGAAATTTCAAGTACAGATAGTGTTTCTAGTGGACAAGCCCTTTGAAGTGTGTGAAAAAGTATGAGTAGCAGAGAATTGCCTTTAACCATTTTCAGCACAATACCATATTTATTAGTCAGATCCAAGATCCACATAACCTTATATAACTCTCAGATCTACATTCTAATTGCCAGAAGCACCAAAATTCTAATATTGTGTGTCAGCTGTAGAGATTTGGGAAGTTTCATTTTTAAGAACAGCCATCTGCTTCATCCTTAGTAAAGAAATGAGCTTGTGTGGAAGCATTAAAAATGAAGTTTCCCATTATGTTTGCCAAAGGCAATATTTCTCAATTTGTAGGAGTCAAAAAAAGAGAAAGGAAAAGTTAGCCTATTAGCAGAGTTGAGCCCTTATTTTATAGGACTTGGTGTGATTTACTCCACAACACAAACATATGTAGATCAGACAGGTAAATGCAGTTCAAACATTAATATTCTTCTCACAATGGAAATTGAAAGAATTTACCATTGACATAAATACTACTGAGAGACTGCTGAAGTTTAATGAACAGAGAGAAAAATTTTGATATGCTGAAAAACAAAGAAAAACTTGCTGACAAAACATATTTTTAAATTATATATTCATATATTATAAATCCTTTAACTTAGACCAGGTATTTTACATACGAAGTAATGCTATCTTTCAGAAATCTGCGGCTCCATTTTCAATGCAGTGTCAATTGCGTTTAAAACTAATTGCTCATAAGAAACTTAAGTCTTACATGTTTCTTATGTGCTTATTTTGGGTATGTGGTTTATCCCTACAAATTCTATGATAAATTCTTTTGCTAAACAACTGTAGCAACTCATCTTGTTGGCAATATTTGATCTCACTCTCTCCATTTAATTTTCAAATAGATTAAGCTCCAACAAAGCGGGGGGGGGGGTTAATATCTTGAAGCAAGGAACACGATACCAGCTACAGAAGGTGCAATTGCATTATTGCTGAAAAAAATTCAAGGCTGTGCTACAGTATCTTATATATTTTAATTTTTTAATTAGTGGATCCAAAGTCTAACTTTTATTGGAAATTTTATTTTATTTATTCATTACATTTCTAATATAGCAGATTCTATAGTGCTTTTATGGAAGTGAAAAGAAAATTTAAATGCCTGCTATCAAATTCAAAAATACCACATGTGTACATTTCAAATTGTCCTATGTTACCAGGAGGGTAACTGAAATGTAAAGTGACAAGGACCCTACATCTTACAAAAATAAATAGGATTGCCTTGGCCCTACAGACTCTTGTCTTTTTTAGTCTGCCTCAGACCAGGGGTGGTATTCAGCAGGTTCTGACCAGTTCTGGAGAATCGGTAGCAGAAATTTTGAGTAGTTCGGAACACCGGTATATACCACCTCTGACTGGCCCCGCCCCCATCTATTCTCTGCCTCCTGAGTCCTAGCTGATTGGCTGAGTCTTCTTTTGTTGCCCTGCACAGAAGAAGGGAGCTGGAAAGCAGGTCAGTGGAGTGGGTAAGGAATGGGGATTTTGAAGTATCCTTCCCCCAGGAGTGGGGAGGGAATGGAGATTTTGCAGTATCCTTCCCCTGCCATGCCCACCAAGCCACGCCACGCCTACAGAACCAGTAGTAAAAAAATTTGAATCCCATCACTGCCTCAGACTGATGTAAGTGGGCAAGGACTATCTACCACTCAGAGTCCAACATTCCAGGCCAAGTATGAAGAACATTTGTAATGCAAATGTTACACTGAATGTACAGGAAAGTAAATCCAGTAGACACAATTCATCACCTCACAATTCATTACCTCACTAAAGTCTATGATAAATTAATTTCTGTATAGTTGTAAGATTATTACATATTGTTAAGTTACAACTGTGCAAATGAGCAATTCATCATGATTCAAATGAAATATCCGTCCTCAAAGACAGTTAGGTAGTTTTGAGGGCTTGATGTGACTATTTTGATGACTTTCACAGCTGGTTTCCATACTTGCAGGTACAACTGCTTCATTCCACTGCAATTCTCATTTATGAGCCACGGTGGCACAGTGGTTAGAGTGCAGTTCTGCAGGCTACTTCTGCTGACTGCCAGCTGACTCCAATTTGGCAGTTCAAATCTCACCAGGCTCAAGGTTGACTCAGCCTTCCATTCTTCCGAAGTGAGTAAAATGAGATCCAAATTGTTGGGACAATATGCTGACTCTGTAAACCACTTAGGGAGGGCTGTAAAGCACTGTAAAGTGCTATATACGTCTAAGTGCTATTGCTAATGTGTTGTCTGTGCATGAAGGTGGCTGACTTTTCTGAAGCGCCTGGCTGTCTCAATACTTTGAGGATAGTGTTCATCCCAACAAATAGTTTAGAGTTCCCCTTTAAATATTTTTTTGCTGCCATGGTTACTCCACTAGTTTATAATACATGTCTCTATACACAGTTCACCTTGAATATGAATGGAAATTGACAACTTAGTTCAAGTCTGCATTGAGACCTCTGACTCTATTTTGCTAAAAACAGGATGCTATCTTTCTAGACAAATAGAATTTTAGAACACCACAGAGAACACAAACATTCACACTGTTTACTAGAATCAGCAGAATGTGTTTGAGAGATAAGAAGTGAGATTTTCCAAATTGGATTTTTATTGAAAAGTTTTTAAAATGGTATTCTAAGATTTAGATTAGAAAGGATAATTTGATGAGTAATTATATTGTCAGACAGATATCCCTTTGATAGATCTTGTTTCTGGAGTAAAGGAAAAATCACAGTAGAAATTGGAAAGCCAGAAGAATAAAGAAACTTGTATTTTATTTTTTCCCCAAAGCAATAGGTTCTTGGGCATTAAGATTCCATCCTAAAAGAAGAAAAAAATTAAGCAACTTTTTCTTTTAGACTTGAGAAGGTGTAACTGAGGAGCATTCAGAAAAGAACCACACAAATGTGAAATTTAGTATTCATCTTGGTGAAACTTGGGAGTTACTGGGAGAATTTAGAGATGCATAATTTGGACAAGGTATTAACAGGGAATGTTCACAAACCAGTCAAAGAAATAAGAAACTTTGAACCTCAAAGATTGAGTGAGCTGAAGAATTTGAACAACTGTTCAACTGAATAACTTTTTACTGTTATTTTAAATAAAACTTTTATAGCATAAAATTCTGAACTGACTTCTAAGTATTACTTCCGTCAAATCTTGGTATTAGATAATTTGTTTGATTTGATATAGAATAGAAATGTTAGGGTCAATTGATAGATGATACAAAGTTTATTTGATTAATTGGGATTGCGGAGAATAATTTCAAACATATGCCAATGAATACCAGAATATAAAAAAGTCAAAGTCATTGTCTTAACTATTTTCTAAAGAATTTTCTAAATTGTCAAGGACATTCTTTCCTAAATTTGATAGACTACCTGTGATGACCTTGGAAAAACATCATGAGCTGAATTCAGGAATCCAGGAGAGCAAGAGAAAGAAATTCAAGGTTGTCCTGCCTTGATTTCTTTGGTATAAGATAAAAGGAAGGGAAAATGCTGTCAGGCATTTGAGATATTGCTATGATAGTTTATGGTAACAGAGTTTTAGTATTTGTGTACATATACATGTGTATAGCGTGTGTATATTGATGTCATGCAAGTGTTCATCAGTATTTTCATGAATTGATTAATAAGATATTCTCCAACAACAAGCAATATCATAAGGGCTTCAGTCAATGATCTATTTGGGAATTTTGAATTAATATATTGACATCAACTGTTATTTCACCATATTATTTCTTAACACTAGGACTCACTTAACCTAAGCCTCACTAACTAAATCTAAATCTTATATCATTTATTACAACTGAAAGTATTTCCAGCTTTGTGACTCCCAGCAATTTAATATTTTCTTTGTTAGAAAATTTGGCAGAGAAGATTGTAGTTTTGCATTTCTATCAGGTAGCTTTCTTTATATTTTCAATATGAAGTTTGTTATGCCAACTGATGCAGTGGAGGCAAAAGGGTTTTGAACTTTAAAAAGCAAAAACTGGGTATTCCGTTATAAAGGATGCTGAATTTTATTTGAAATAAAAGTGTCCTTAGGGTTTAGCTTATATATTTGATAAAAAGACCATATTTAAATCATATTTAGATTTTCAAGCAGTTTGAAAGTACCACAGAACTAAAAATTTCTTCTACTGGTAAAACAAAACAAAGACTTTCTTGAATTTTTTTTGGACATCAAAAAAGTCATTTAAAAATATTCTTACTTTGAATTGTTAGAGATACAGTGTAGGACCCACAATTTCTTACCTGCCCAGCAAAATAAACAAGCAAACGATAAGGACATTTTGAAACCAGGGTAAAATGCAAAACAAACTCCTAGTTCTTTCACACAAATATCCATCTCAACCTCCACCAGGAAGACGGTCCAAAAGGAGGAAATTCCTCACCGAACATAAAAGACAGAGCAGACACTACATTTAGAGTGCATTACATACACTATAAAAATAAAGATAAGTAAAGCATGACTTTTGGAATTATTTCCAATGCTTTTACCTAGCAATAGCCATGGGAGATGCTGGTAGAATCTCAACTGTAAAAAAAGAAATGTGTTGCATCTTTGTGTATCTGTGTGCACTCTTTGTGCCATGTTTTAGTGTAAATGTTACTTGTGTATACATGTGAAACTGTAATAAGGATGGCCTGTTGCTTTTGGGCATATAATATAGTCAGGATAGATGCACATATACAAGTAATCTTTGTCTTATGAGCACAACTGGGACTGGAATTTCTGTTGTAAGCTGTTGTTGTAAAGCATGTCAGGCCTAATTTTATGACAATTTTTACTGTGGTCATTAAGCAAATTGTGCAGTCATTAAGCAAATCCAACTTTTTTACTGGAAATAGGCCAAAAAAGTCACAAATCACGATTATGGGACTGGATCTCACAACTAATTTTAAATGTTAACTTAGCTGGGTGTCTAAATTGCAATCATGTGGCTGCATTAGTGATGCAATGATTGTAAGTGCGAGTACAGGTTGTGAGGCCATTGTAAGTTTGAACCATCATTAAATGAACAAGTACTGGATTACCTGTACATGTTTCACATGTTGTATACAGTATATGTGTGTATGTGTATATAGCAGTTTCTCAACCTTTTAAGATATGTGGACTTCAATTCCAACCAATTGGGAATTCTGGGAGTCCATGTCTTAAAATTGCCAAGGTAGAGAGTGGGCTGTATACATTGCAGGTGTTACCTTGGGTGTCCCTAAGAAAAGCACTGAGGATTTTTTTCTGCTTTTTTTTTCTTTCTCTTTTTCTTCTAGAGTTCCTGGGTGTATCCAGTCCATTTTCCAATCTGATCTTTGGGCAATCTCTCTTACCAAATTTAGTAGCATTTTATTTCACTTTTTTAGAGTTACAAGAACTTATGCACTGGCAACAAATTCCTTGTGTGTCCAATCACTTGGCCAATAAACAATTATATCCTATCCTGTCTTTGTCCTATCCTATCCTCCAGCTGATACAAGATAAACAGAGTCCTGAACTTCTTTAGATAATTTACTTTCAATGTTTCACTGAGTTTAAAAAAAACTTATCCTCCTATACTTCTTATAGTCCTTCTAGTTATCATTTTCTTTATACAGGGAAATGATACATCTACCACCTAGCCAATGTATAAGTAAACCACACCCTTATTTTAACATTTCCTCAGCTATACCATGTAATCTAAAATGTATCATTTTTCAATAATTTTGCAGCATTTATAGCTCCTTTCTCAAAAAAAATTCCCACAGACATGAACACCTATAACATTTCTTTTAGTTCCACCCTTCAACTTACACTATTATTTCCATACAAATCTCAAAAATACACTCTCTAGCATTTATTACTTTAGTTTCATCCCAAATCATTTAATTGGTTATTTTTATTTATTTTAATACTGTCTTTATTATTTTTCTAAATACCTCAAGGTAGTGGATAAACATACTACTCCTATTTTCTATACAACAACCACCATGTGAGATAGGTTAGATTAAGAGAGAGAGTGACTGACCCAAGTCACCCAACTAATGTTTTATGTCTAAGATGAAACTAGAACTCATCATTTTCTAGTTTCTAGCCTGGCGCCTTAATCAATACTATACTTCTAAAACTTGTTTTTATTTTTAACGAAGTAGTCATTCTTCACTTCCTATACCTCTATATATAATCTCTAAAACTTGTGGTTCAATTGCAATGAGTAAAAATAAATAAAATATTTTCAATTCCTTGCTTTCTTTCATTTTGCCACTTTTTTTTGTAAACACATTATACGATAGTTTCCTTACTTTTATGTAGTATTAATTCACTTCCTCATTCCACAAAACACTGTATTATATTCCATAATCATATATATTTTTGTTGCATTATGCAATGTAATTCTTTTCATTCTGTTCCAAACATTTTGTACCTTCTTTTTCTTGTTGTTCACTTCCACCAGTTCAAGTGTGAGACTAATCCATCTTCTAACACTTTTTTATAACACAATTTTTATAACTCTCTCTTCTGGTTCTACTTTCAATCTAGTTACTTTCATATCTGTTCTTCTCTCTGTGTGTATGTTTTTTTTTCACATTCAGTCACATTATTAAAAAAATTAGTATCTGTAATCCTTCTGATCTTCACTAATTCTCTCACAATTTTTCCTCATAAATATTCAGATCAATCATGCTTTCTGAGTCTTTCCTTTTTTATAGGAAAAAATTAATAGAAATCTGTTTAATTCATGTACATGCATTCATGAAAATAGGTATTTTTCAATGCAGAAACTTTACAGGTCACCATATGATTTATTCTTGATACTGCGTGCAGTATGTTACATAGTTCCTACCCATCCATTCTTGTAGATTATTTTTCTTCTAACTTGGGTTGCATTAATTAAGAGTGTTATACAACTTGTATCATAACTAATCTCTGGTTCTTCCATTAGGAACATTTACTTGGAGATAAGATAGGGCTGTAAACCTAAGGATTCTTATTTTTAGAAAACAGTAATAACCTAGATGAGGTTTCTTCATACTCTTTGATACACATTTTAGTCCTTCATTCCTAACTAAATATGCAATTCCATTTCCTACATATAATCTTCAACTACAAAGTCAGATCACTTTCACTATTTCACAGTTCCGTATTTCTTTCTCTTATACTCTCTCATCTTTCAAATTTTACTCTTCTTCTATTCTTTCAAATGTCCTGATTATCACCAAACTGACTCACAGATATTGACATGTACTGCTTAATGTGGTTTGGGTTAATAAAGTGTTTAACATAACATTTCTTGGTGATATTGTTGCAGGAAATTACGAGACTCAGACCACGGAGTCAAAGATAATTGTTTTATTTGCGCAAAGGTTCAGAGCTATTTAGCCAAGGCACATCTGAATGCCTTCCTATAGATTTGACACCACATTTATACATTTCAGAAGTACTAAACCACAGAAATATAACTTGTCAGCATTTCATTGGTTACTTCAAATTCCAGCTACCCCTTCCCCTGTTGCTGCGTTAAAGTAGTTGGATTATTACAAATAATTTGCTAAGCCATCTTGCTAAACCATCAAGCTTCCTGTAGCTCCATTTGTGGTTTTCTTGCACAGGAGACACGGCTTCCTGCTTAACAAATATGTGTGAGTGACTGACAGATAACCTATGATCTGACATTTTTTTATTTCTTTAATACATACATTTCATTATCAAAAGAACAATCTTTTATAACCTTCTTTATGTTCTGCCTTCATATGGTGAATCTGTAGACTATGTTACCAGCCTTTGTCATATTCATGCCACCTGCAGCATTCTCTAACACTGGCATTTTTTAATTAGTATTCTAGCAGAACCAAAATCCAGTTTTATCTTAAGCATGGTCACACTGCTCTATGTAAGCTAGGATCCCTGATCCAAAGACAATTTTGCCTGAATCCTACAAGTTAGGAGACGTACAGATTAGTAACACCATTCAAGAAGTGTCTGTTTCTATTATATAGCCCACACATTCTTTCCTTTAAGAGTAAAAGGGAAAAAAAGAGGTCTAATGAAGTGGTGTAAGCTAATCTGCTAGCAAATACCGAAAAAATATCTTTAAAAAAAAAACACAATTCTTGCAACATTTCATACAGTGCTTAAATCACAAGGCAGAACCACCATCACTTAGCTTGAATCAAGCTACATCCAAATGTTTTATGACAAGGCTGTCAAACTCCCAGCCCATGCGCCAGATGCATCATGTGCTGGCCATGCCCATTCCTGGCTTAGCAAAGGGGAAAAAGTCCCGATATGACATGTGATGCTGCCATGACAATGTAAGTTTGATACCCCTGTTTTATCATATAGAACCATTGTTCTTATTAAATGTTGTGTTGGAAGTTTGGTTTTCTTTCCTAACTTGACTCTGGCTAACATAAAACTAAAGCATCATTCCAAGAGATATATGAACTAGACTTCTATTTTGTTATTTTCACTGATATATACTTTTCTATTTTTTTATTAAAATACAAAATTAAAGAAATAATTTCTCTGTAAGTAAAATATTATTTCTTCTGATTAAAGAAATTAACATTTTTAATTAAATGTAAAAAATATCTGCAAAAAACCTAATTCAGTCCTAAGTATCTTTTTCAAGGATTTTCAGATAGATTTATTAATCCTGTTAGTAACTGTTTTTAGAAATCTTTATAGTTTCATGTGAACCATAAATGAGTTTCTGTGAATTACATTTATATGTCTGATAAACCAACTTAATTCTATCTATAAGTACTTGTTTGCTATGAGTGTAAGTATCACGATCATTTTCAACTTTTATTTTTGTAGTTATTTGCTTAACCATAGTTTACTGAATAAATCAAATGGGTTCACTCAACACACTTAATCATAAACCATGGATTACATACCATGATGACTGAATTTTCCCATAATGAATCCATTATGATTCATTATGTGAAACACTGCCCACAGCATAAATGTTTACTCCACATGGAAATTGTTTAGTCTTTTACATTTAAAGGCATACAAATATACAATTATTTAAAATGCAGCACATTTTAGATAGAGTTGTAAAGCATGTGTAAATTTTGACTGGAATATTTTGTTAGCAGAAACTATTTCATAGTTTTAATGTGGTCAATATGAACAAAAGTATGTTTTCAAATAGAACTCTATTTATATTCTTGGTATGATGCAGCAGTATTAGAGGAACATCAACTTGACCATATTTAAACTTTACAAACTGTTCTTATGAATCTGACAAACTCTCTTTTAAGGCAGATAAACTACTGGGATTTATTTCCTGGGAAAGCAAATCTACAGATTATTTTTTGAGTGTGTGCAATGTATTCAGAATTTCCTTCTTTAAAAAGATAACTCTTTGTAGCCTACAGAATTTATGGCCAGTTCAACAGAATAGGCAAAATGACTTGAAAGTGAATTGTTCAATAAATTCCATAGTTTCATGTCAAATTTTCTAAATGTATACTTCTTTTTTAAAGAAGTTTTTTTAATTGTACACTTCTCTATATCATTGAGAATTAAGTGACAACAGCATGAATCTGCTTTTACCTGTACTTATATAATGCGCTCACATTGTGTTTTAAATAAGTTTCATTTTCTTAACAAGTAAAATGAAAAGCAATTCTGAAGGTGAACTGTTATGAAAAAAACATAAAAGATTTTATTTAAAATTTGTCGAAAAAGTGTGCTAAAACTGAGTACCAGTAAAATGTATGTCTGAAGTGCCCATTTCTCTTTGTATAAGTTAAATGACTATATTCTTTGATTTGGGGAAAGAAGGAAGGAAGAAAAGAAGAATGGAAGAAACATTATTCCAAAGAAACTGGCCCTCCTGTAAGTCAGCTCTTTTGTTATGAATATGGAACAGATGCTCCATCTGCTCTGTGGGAACAAAAACACTTACAACCTAGCTCTCTCTATTAAAGAGTTTGCTTTATACCACTAGTTTTCTGTGCACTGCTGTGAAGAGTTTTGACTTTATAGAAAAAAAGACCTCATATAAGCAATACTCTAACATTCTTAAATGAAAATGGCCTAAGAACAACAAATGACAAATTCAGAGTTTAATTCACATGGGTCCTTGGAAATATGCAAATATTCAATTAGATTTTTTTAAGCTGCAGGAAATTCTAAAGCAAAAATATTTTTACAAATAGACTTTGTACCAATAATAGCAAATTCTATGAATGATATTCTATCATCAACATTAATTCAGGATCAAGAATAACTCCCTAAATGAAAATTAGGAAACAAAGATTTGGGTCCCATGATGAAATAAAAGAATAATCCTTGAAACAAATCTTTACAAAACACTTAAAGTATGTTTTTTACAGTAATGTAAAATTACCAATTAAACTTTCAACTTACATATTTTTTAAAAAAATAACTGTACTAGATTACTTCAGGATATGGTCTATTTCTTTAGCTTTGTTAATTAAGCTTTGCTTTAAGCTTTGTTAAGTATGTTAAATAGATATCTGAATACAAATTTTCATTTATAAAATTCAACTGAAATTCAACATGAGCACATTTATATATCAATATGAAAAGTTTAAAAATGTTATTTCAAATATTGAAATACATTTAAATCAAGGGCTGTGTGTGTGTGTGTCCCCAAAAGCAAAAACTGCATTTTTGTTTTGTTAAAAACTATGCAGATCTTTGCAAAAAGTGCACAAATTAAATAAAACACTTGTTTTCCCTACTGATAACCTTTTCTGTATCAATACAATGCTGCCTGTCTGTTTTGAAAATAATTGAAAGTAAGCTTCCAGAGGCAGAGTGCTTTGCTTCTGACTAGATCAAGACTTCAGGCAAATTTTCCCTGCCAGTGAACGCACAGCTTGCCTGAAGTCATAACCTTTGTTGGTGGAAGGGAAGTAGCCTTGAACAGATCATGAAGCAGATGTTTAATGTCAAATCAGAGTCTAGGGATACATAGGCTACTACAAATAAAACTCTTTGCCTGTCTGCCTAGTTTCCAATTCCCTACCATGTGAAATATGAACTTGACAACAAATGGCCAGTGTGCTAGGCAGCACAGCAGGCAGAGCGACTGCCACAGCTGCGTCAAAGACAGACAAATTCATATATTTGTAACATTTTCATTATCTTTCTTTACAGCTCTAAATTAAGAATGAGACATTGTACTACTTTATTTCCTAAAAGGCAAGAAAGCTTAGTATTGGTCTCTGATATGAGATGAATTTCAGGAAGTAGCTGTGTAAAAACATGATCTTTATTAAGCCGATCCAAGTGCATCTACCGGCAGACACAAAGTCTCATATAAAGCAAAATAATCAAGTGCAATTTCCCAGCTTCCTAATCTATCACACAGAGTTATATATACACATGGGCAAATATTATGCCAACAACACAACAGAATTGCTTTATTATTTATTTTCCAATTTGATATGTGCAATTGATTATGAAAGGTGGATCCTCAATTTTCAAAGTACATTTTTCAGATCTTAATGTGTAAACAGCTTGGATGAAATTGGTTGCACAAGTGAAGAAAGAAAAGCTGGCATATGACATCGATATGACAGAATGCACATAGTGGGGTCATAACACAAAGTTCTGCCCTTTTGTATTTCTGTTGCAACATCACATGCCCTTATGGAAGTAGAGATGGCATTGTCATGCACATTTTGTCACATGTCCCTTCTTCTACTTGCCCCCCTCAATCCTTTGTCTCCTGGCCATCTTCAAATGCATACAGAATTTTAGTTAGATTTCTGTCTTTAAAGGGTAGAGATAAAAAAACATATTGTACAATTGTATCTTTGCTTTTGGAAAATAATGTATTTTAGCCACTCCTGAGCTATATGTAAAATTAAGCAACTATGTTCAAAATAACTGGCTTATGTTATGGAAAATAGACTGCTTGTCACAAATGATTCCTTCTTTAAACACCTGTTTCCACAATCTTCTCCCTTCCATAATATTAAGAAACAGTTACATTAAGACAGCACCACATTAAAACCACTGTCCATTTACTAGAAATTATACTTTATAATAAGTACCTTGAAGTCTACTTTGATAGCATTTACGACTACACTGCCTTATACCAAACATAAGAATCCACAATAATTTTTGTTATAAAATATTATTAATCATTTATATGAAAGCTAAGCAATTGTTTGCTTGTAAAACTTATAGAATGCTTATATATTTCTCCAGGTATTAATTATAAATCAAATCAATCAAGACCTGTACATAATGTAAAGCATAAAAACTTCAATAACATATAGATCTGACAATAAATATTTACAGCATAACTTGTGATTAATTTAAACAAAGGCATTCTACAATTGCTAAGTACTTTTTTAAAAAAATCAATTTGGCTTTTTTTTTATAGGAACTGAAATAATATTATTAAAATACCCATCCAAGAATTACTACTGAATATATGTGGCAATGGGGCCCATTTTACAAAGGGGCAGATAAACAGGATTATTTATGTGCATGATTTATTTTATAAGTATGGCTTACATTGCATTCTAAGCCACAACTAAGCAAACCTGATTATGGCTTGGTGCAAAGTATAAGTTTAGAAGAGACTGTACATATGCCCCTGCATTTTTATTATGAGTGATTCACATATCATATTAATTCAAAACCAAACAAGCCATGTTGTATCTTAATGTTACATATGAATTTGCCACCTTTCTGCTGGAGAGTAGGCAGCTCTGTGGCCTTCTTGTTTATTTTAGGTTTGTACATGGAGGGTGCTGTTTGGTTACCTTGAAGACAATCTTGTTAAGCCTAAATAGTCACACATAACCAGAGGTGGTTTTCTACAGGTTCTGTCCACCTCTGTAGAACTGGTTGCTCCAAAGAGCAGCAGACACAGAACCGGTTCTATGTCTGCTGTTGTTGTGGCCCACCTGCCTGCCCGGGCTCTTACCTGACCTTTATTTCCTGCTTTTTCAACTGCAACTGCTTTGCCTACACAGCTGCAGTTGAAAAAGCAGGACTTTTCCAACTGTTGCGCACTTGCACGCAACACTGCTCAGCTGTCTAGGCAGCTCAGCAGGTTGTAAATTGCACTTGCGTGACTCACGCATGCGCGTGTGATGGTAATAGACAGAATCGGTAGTTATACCAATCAGATCCCATACCTGCACATAACCATTTCTTATCTATAACACTGAGAAAGAGGAGTCAGAAGGTCCAAGAAGATATGGATGATGAGTGATCCTTAGAGTTTATGATACTGTCCAGAGTCAGAAAAATATAATAGGTCAGGGATGGGTGAGAGCAGTAAAAACAGCAGGCCTAAAATTTTCCAAGCAAGCACTATATGTTTCAACTTCAAAAGCTGTACACTTTGCAGAACCGTAACAGCAATAACTACCATCACTACCACACTATTTTCCTTGACAGTGAGAAAAAACATTAGCAAGGGCACTGAACCCTGGGGCAGTTCTGCAATACATTACTTCAATATTCTTTCTGCAACATGCTAAGTAGATGCATCAGTCAGGCTAGACTGGCTATATTGGTCAGGCAAAAACATTAAATCGTTCCAATTTCTACCTGTCTTCACTCTGGAGAATTCCATATATGGCAAACATGGATCAACATTTGCAGGTATCCTGACAACAATTCAGCATCTCAATAAATTTTGGAATCATTAATGAAGCTCTGAGAGAAATGTAACTACACTTTGAAGAAGCCTTATTTCCAAATATATTTACTGAATCTAGTTGTCATTAATTAGAACCAAAAGCAAACCTAGTACTTAAGCTTAAATTATGACATGAAATCTAACTTTCAAGAATGGCTTCCAGCAATTTCTCCTTTTAATACTGAACCATAATACATATGTCAGCCAGTATGTGGAACAGCATCAATTTACTCACACAAGGTATTTAATTTCTCTCTACCAGAGAATGCGTCATCATTTCCTGCATTCAGGAAAAATGAGGCCATTTGAGGAATATTATTTGGTGGTAGTGATAAAACTTCTCCCAGTCTACTGCCTCAACACCTAGGGTAAACTGATTCTTCTCAGCTGTGTTCCTTTTTATTATATTGCTTTTTAAATATACTACTTTATTACACATGATTATTGTAAGCTAGCCAGAGTCACATTTTGTGAGATGGGAAGCCATGTAAATTGGATTAATAAAGCAAATACAACTTTTTATCATGCTACAATGTAACACAAATTTTATATCATGTATAAAAATGATATTTGAGAAATAGCCAGATATAGAAATAAGGAAGTTCATATTAGTTGTTTTATTTTTGCTTTTTATAAGAAAATGTACAAAATAATCCATTTTTTTTTGTTTTTTCCTACCATACACCAGAAATTACAGTCTATACATAAATAGCTAAAATTATGATAATTGCTGGAAAACAATTTAAATTGGGATATTGTCATAGATTTTCCAGGCTGATACTTTGTTAATTAATGTCTGCTGCAATAAACAAAAGATCCACAAGTTATTTAAAAGCATCTGAAAGTTTTAGATAAAATTCCTTGTATTTATTTGCATTTATAGCTCCTTAAAAGATCATTGCTGCATTTAAACCTTATCAGAAATCTTTTTTTCAATATTTTCATCTGGAAGAATGTTTAAAATTGGAAGAGAATAGAGCAGGGATGCGAAACTCAAGGCCCGGGGGCCAGATCCAGCCTGTGGGGTACTTAGATCCAGCCTGTGGGGGAGCCCTGGAAATAGCAGCCAGCGGTGTCTCTGTCAGTGAAAATGTGGTCCTCCTGAGCTCCATTTTGGCTGGTAGAGGGTTACAGGAGGTCATCCCAGCTGAAAATGGAGCTTGGGAATCTGTTTTCTCTGGCAGAGAGCTCAGGCCAAAGGCGCCCCTGACATGGGTGATGTAAAGCTGGCCATGCCCACCCCAGCTCCCGAAGTCAAATACAACCCTGATGCGGCCCTCAATGAAATTGAGTTTGACACTTCTGGAATAGAGATTTCATTTCTATCTACAAAAGAGAGAGATTTTACTTTACCTTCACTTAATTCATCCACTACCTGATAGCAATCAAGAAGTTGAAACCTCTCACTGTATTCTGAAGTGCTTGGTAGAAGTGAACCTTCTCAAGGCTTCTACATTTTATGCTGAATAGGAATCTTTCATTGTAAAACCCCGATAACAGATTTAATAGGTTTCCCTAAGGAATTATACCATCATGACAAATTTTTATCATGCCCTTTTCCTGTGAAATATTTCACTGAAATAATTGGAACTTAATGATCCTTCAGAGAAGTTGCTAGTCAAGGGAGAAAAATGAAATAATCCAGAAGAATGTCATGTTTAAGACTGCAATTTCATTTTGCAGAATCCTCAGATGTCCAGTGGGAACTGTCAAAGCCATGGATCAATTAATTTTCTAATCTCTTCATAATGAGCTTCTCCCTCCCTCCCACTTCTTGTTTGTATCTTCTGTAGTGAGCAGTTTGAACTTTATGGGTTTGTTTTGATTATCTTCTTTTCTCCTTTCTAAAAGTTTCCAATGTCTTAAAAAAAGAAAATCAATTATTTTCAAGGAGAAAAGAAATGTCAAATTAAATTAAAAATTATCAATTTTTGTAATGCTTACCCTTAAAGCAAGGAAACAAACATTGCCATGTCTGGTATATGGCAAAACATATTTTGTTGATAGTTCCAGAAAGTATGACAGACATATTGTTAGGTTGCCCTATATTGCTGATAAGAGTTCTTATATTCATTCTAATTTCTTTCTTTTTATTCCCATTGGCTCTTTATCTTCTGTCAAAAAGTACAATATTACACAAGATTTACCTATAGATTTGCAAAATATTAAATGATTATTCATTACTGATTCAAAGCTTGTATAATTTGTGTCTAAAAATGTAAGAATTAAAGCCTGACCAAATTCATTCAAGAATGGTTTCCCTAGGTATCGTATTTCACACAATGTATATTATATTAGAGCAGGACTGTCAAACTCCCGGTCTGTGGGCTGGATGCATCATGTGCTGGCCACAACCTCACCTGATTTAACAAAGGGGGAAAAAGTCCCAATGCATCACGTGATGCCACCGTGACAACGTGAGTTTGACACCCCGTATTAAGAGTATGCTTTTTAATAGGAAAACAATTAATATAATAACTGAAACCAAAAATAATCGCAACATTTAAAAGCATATTAATATAAATCTCAATCAGGATATAATGGAGAAAATTTAAAACTAAATAGTAGTTTTCTTATCCTGTTTTTATTTGCAGGTAATCCTTGATTAGTGATCATTCGTTCAGCAACCATTTCAAGTTACAAGAGTGGTGAATGAAAAAACTTACAGCCAATCCTTGAAATTGCCCTCAGAGCCCCAGTTTGCTCATGTGATTGCAAAGGCATTTGGCAAATGGCTGGCAATTATGACAGCTGCAGTGCAGTCTCCTGCAATCACATGATTGCCAATTGCGATCTACAGTGCCAGCTTCTAACAAGCAAAATCAATGGGGAAACTGGTAGGTGCTCATAAATGGCAGTCATGTGACATCACACCTAATAATTATGCAGGATTCACCTAAAACTGCTGGAACCTCCATCATAAGTCAGCATGGTCATGTGATCACCATTTGCAACCTTCTGCCAATTTCCCCATTGACTTTGCTTGTTACACTATAAGACCACTTTGTTTAACAATGGAGATCCTGGTTCCAATTAATGTAGTTAACTGAAAGCTATCTGTACTCTTGTACTTTTTTTCTTTGTAATTATGCATATTTATTCCCAAACTAAGGATAAATGGTGGCGATACTGTTGTGGTTCACTGGCAGCCTGTGCAGACAGCAGCGAAATCGGACAGTGGGGAAGAATGGGGACCAGTTTGGGAGTCTGGGGAGGACTTGCATGAGGGTCCTGTGCTGATGCAGAGATGGAGTCAGGAAGATCTGGGATATGTGTGCTGACTCTGAAGCTTCCAGAGTCTGGCAGTAGCGAGGCAGAGGAACAAGGGGAACCTGTTCCCAGTGTGTGTGTGCACAGAGCTGCTAGAAGGCAAGAGGAGCTGAGACAAAAGGGGCAACTCGGGAGTAAGGCTTGGAGGTGATTGTCCCTCCCATAAGGAACAAAGGAAATGCAAAGGTTGAAAAACCTTTGTAGGAAGCAAAGTCGTTCACTGTTTGGATTAAACCTTGAAGCTCTGTGTGGACTTTGTACTTCAGTTGGTTTTTATAGTTAATTTGGCACTTTAGTTGTTGGCAGCAATTCAAAGGAGAGAAAGGGAATGAACATAATTCCCAGCATTGAAATAAAACAAGAGTTGTTTTAACTAAGCATGTGCTCAATTACGGTCTCAGGAAGCCTTGGTCAGAACAGATACTAATATCATGTTCAGAGTTTTACAACCCACTATAAAGACCATAGTGTGCTTCAAGATTTCATTCCTGACATCCATACATGTATGTAGACCCATGGTGGTGCAATCGTTAAAAAGCAGTATTGACGGCTGACTTTGCCCATTGCCAGGAATTTGATCCTGACAGGCTCAAGGTTGACTCAGCCTTCCATCTTCTGAAATCAGTAAAATGAGGATCCAGACTGTTAGGGGCAATATACTGACTCTGTAAACAGCTTAGAGAGTACTGTAAAGCACTATAAAGCAGTATATAAGTGTTATTGTTATGTGTGATCACATGTGAACATATTCATATAAACCAGCATTGTTCAAACTTGGCAACTTTTAAGTTATGTGAATTTCAACTCCCAGAATTCTCAGCCATCCTGCTCACTAGAAAATTCCAGGAATTAAAGTCCATACATTTTAAGGATGCTAAGTTTGAGAGATACTGATATAAATAATGCCAACAAATCCACATAGACAGATATATGCATTAGGTAACAATCTGCTTTTCTGGTAAAAAAATGAAACAGAAATATAATCTCTCATTTTTTCAAGTGCTGGATACACAGAAACCTATCACAAACACTTATGGCACACAAAGGTACTAGTATAAATGATTTTTATTGCCTCAAATACAAGCTAAACTGGGACAGCAAACATACATACACAGGAACAATTGACTGCTTGAGGTCTATTAGAAAATGTCCTCCCTGATTCTTTATTGTAAGGCCTTGGGCAAGTTGCTATATAATATTCTAACACTGCTGTTGTAAAGATAAAAATAAGGTGTTAGATTTAATATAAATGCCATTAAGACAATATTTGAAAATATTTTTAGATGCCCCACTAGCAGACCAGACCAGGAAATCAATTCCACATGAATGCTACTTCAAATGGCATTGGGTGTAACAGTGGTACTTAATCGGGGGATTTTACATGGATAATGGAGCCATCTCTAATTGCAGTTTGGCCACTGTCAAGACATTTGTGTAAAACAATTGTTTTCTCTGTGGGTAGGGTGGGGAGGGTGGGATAATGGCATTATTCAACACTGGAAAAGGGCGTAATTTAGTCAAAGTTTTTAAGACTCAATAAAGCTTCCAAGTCTAATTTTGGTGTTCTTATATCCCATTAAATTAGGGAAGCATATATCTGTGTAAGCAACTTCCAAAATTATGTTCTTTTGGACTCAAAAGATGCTTCAGAACCTCAGCATATCTCCATCAAAGTCATCTTTCTTACTCTCTATATCAATCTTATTAATGGTTCAATCTAAGTTTAAAACATGATAAACATTTTGAGGGGGAAAATGGTTTTTATCCTAATAGATTAGCCTTCTCTGTACAAATGTCATTCTGGATAAAAGGATAAAAAGTATTAAGTATTTCTAAATATGTATTTCTGCTGAAGACTGTGTATATGTATTATTTTGGTGCATAAGTAAGGAAGTTATGTACATTGATATGATAGCAGGAATCTTTTAAAGCCATTGATTGGGTAACATTTGAATATACTGAATTTTATCAGATGCCAATTTAGAATTGCTATCTTTTCAACTAGGCATATCTTACAGATTACACACAAACTTTGGCCGAGAAAGGGAGGGATGCCCTCCCAGACATCAATGCACAATTTAATATTTCTTTTGCAGCCCCTGACAGAAGAAACAACAATAATTGTTATTGATGTTTTTTGGAAAATGTATTATTCAAACATAACATAAGCTATATTTATATTTTTACATTAAAAATAGACTTTGCGTGGACTATGAATAGAGATGAGGATGCTAAATTGAATCATAATTTGTGTAGAAAAAATTACTATATCTTCTTATTTGAAATTTTCAAAAAAATTGTATTTTCAATTTTAAAAGTTAAATATTGTCACTTGCTCCTGGTATTGATACACACACACAAACACATACACGTATACTATGTATGTATACATACTAATATAGGCATTAGTCATATAATATACGGTTGTGTCTTGGGAGCTGCTTAGCCTGCTCCATTTATGGTACCCATTCTTAGATTTTGTGACAGTCCTGTTCTCCCTTGTTAACTTTTCTTTTCTTATAACCTGACCTAGTCAAAACAGCTCTGCAAATAGAAGATGTCTTCAAATACAGAATTATCTTATATGAAATAGGACATTTGTTTTTATTCTATCATTCTTCTCTGTGATAGTCATAAAGTCATCCCTAGATTCTACAGTACCTATAATACTGAATATACATTTGAATTAATATATGTAGAAAAAAGATGAACACTTATCAAACACCAAACAATCAGCTATAATATCATTTCTTTAAGTATTTTTAAGCCACTGCTAGTTATAGGTTCCTACTAAATTTTCTGTAAGATGGACTAGATTTTTTAAAATGTAAGTTGAAAAGTAAAACAAAACTTTTCCAAAAATCAATTGCCAATAAAACACATTAACTGTGGAAACCGTTTCTTTATCCAGGTGCAAAGGCCAAGAGTTTCTTTTCTATATGTAATATACTTGTAAGGTGCAGATTACAAGTGGAGTCCTTTAAATACTTCTGCTTCTAGCGTGTTAATGATATTTGAATTTTTGAACAGCAGGAATCCAAATAATCTCTTTTCAAATTGTAATATGATAGGCATTTAGGGGAAAGGACATTCAAACAATAGAGGCCAGTGGTCTCTATCTTCATTTTCTTACATAGCTATTTCTTCAGCTGCAAATTATGCAATAGCTTTTAACGCTCCCTTTAAGGGTTTTAAGAACACTACTGACATCAAAAACTATTAAACAGTGATAATGGTTCCAGCTTTTCTTTTTCAAGACCAGCACTTAATTCTTCTAATAACAAATAGCCCTTTAATCAGCATACTAAATTAAGAAAAAAATCCTCTTTAAGAGTCACCTTGATTGTCCATTTAATGTTTCATTATCAATGCTAAACCAAAAAATCAAACAATGATAAAATAAACATGCAAATCTACCAAATTCTTCCAATTATTCTGATTTCACTTAGAATACTTAAAGCAACTGTGTTGAGTTTAATATTAAGGCCAAGGTTACTTGCTTTACATTAGTGGCTGACAGTCAACAGCATCATGTTCATGTCAGAACCTATCTCCATGAAAACTTAAAAAGGATGCCTAATAATAAAAATAAAAATTACAAGTAGTCATCAACTTACAAATATTTGTTTAGTGACATTTCAAAGTTACAACAGCACTGGGAAAAAGTAACTTATGATTGCTTTTCACATGACCATTGTAGCATCTACATAGTCATATGATCAAAATTTGGCACTTGGCAATTGGCCTGTATTTATTATGGTTGCTGTGTGTCCTTGGGTCATGTGATCACCTTTTGCAACCTTCTGACAAGCAAAGTTACTTAACAACTGTGTAACCAACTTAAGAAATACATACTTATTCATTAAGAAATGAAATAGTTCCATTAACAACAAATGAAACAAACAAAATGTTAGAAAGTTATGATATTTATTGTGGTTACTTACCAAGCACATCTAAGTTATATTAAAGTAACCAAAATATCTTTATAATTCCCAATATTTGAACCCGCCTGATATTTGGAAATTGAAAGTTGAAAAATTTGACAAACCCTGAGTGTGGCAAGAAAGGTTGTAAAATGTAGCAAAATTCACTTAACAACTGTCTTGCCTAGCAATGGAAATTTTGTGTCCATTGTGGTTGTAAGTTGAAGACCACCTGTATTTGGAAAAGAAAAAGTTCTAAGGGTGCTAAGTAGATCTTGTCAAATTCTTTGATTTACTTTTCATTCCTAAAAGTTCATTCAGGTATTCATTTCTCCCAACAGACCTATATGTGAACAGTACAATAAACATTTTTTGTCAGATCAAGATGATAAAACATGGTGAGCAATCATTTGATGGCTCAGGGCTATAACTAACAGGTTTTGTGTGTTGTTGAATGTATTGCTGGAACAAGATATTGGACAGGACTAGTTTCTAGAATGGGGATAGGATTTATCTATTTATTAATTTATTAATTAATTTATTTTATTTTGTCAAGCAATTATAAGATGACAGGTATAAGTATAAACATAGTTATGAATACATGAAATGGATACATATAAGAAAAATAAAAAGAAACAATAGGACAGAGACAATAGTGCGCTTATGCATGCTCCCTACATACCTCTTAGGAAAGGGGTGAGGTCAATAGTAGACAGTCTAAGGTTAAAGTTTTTGGGGTTTAGGGAAGAAACCACAGAGTCAGGTAGAGTATTCCAGACATTGACCACTCTGAAGTCGTATTACTTGCAATCAAGTTTGGTGCGGTTTACCTTGAATTTGTATCTATTGTTTGCTCTTGTATTGTTATGCTTGAAGCTCAAGTATTCATTGACAGGTAGGACATTGCAATATGTAATTTTATGTACTATACTCAGATCAGACTGAAAGCAGCGTAGTTCTAAGTTGTCCAGGTCTAGAATTTCAAGTCTGGTGGCATAAGGTATTCTGCAATGAGTAGAGAAGTGGAGAACTCTTCTTGTGAAATATTTCTGGACTTTCTCAATTGTATTAAAATCAGATACGTAATGTGGTTTCCAGACAGATGAGCTGTATTCAAGTATTGGTCTAGCAAATGTTTTGTATGCGCTAGTTAGTAGTGTGATATTACCAGAGAAAAAGCTAAGGTTAACAGCTAAGAAAAAGGACTAGGTTAACAACTCTTTATGCCTTTTGGCTATACGGTTACAGTGGGCTCTAGCACTTAGATCATTAGAGATGAATACTCCAAGGTCCTTCACAGAGTTTGGATCATCAACAAGGTCTTGACTATTCAGCTTGTATTTTATTTTCTGATTTTTTTTTTTGCCAATAAGTAAGACAGAGCATTTATTTGTTGAGATTTGAAGTTGCCATTTGTTTGACAATTCTGAAACATAGTTGAAGTCTTTTTGAAGGGTAGCAGTATTGTCGATGGTGTTGAATAGCTTTACATCATCAGCTAAGAGAATGCAGTTGTTCTTAATATGATCACAGAGGTCATTTATGTGGAGTATAAAGAGAGTTGGTCCTAGAACACTGCCTTGGGGGACACCACTGTTGACAGGTACAGAATTTGATAGAAAGCTCCCAACTTTGACCATTTGTTGTCTGTTTGACAGGAATGCTTCTATCCAGTTATGCAGATGTCCAGAGATACCATAAAATTTTAGTTTTAGGAGTAGTTTGTCATGCACAACTGAATCAAAGGATTTTCAAATGTCTATGTAAATTGCATCTATTGCTTTGCCCTGATCGAGTTGTGTAGTCCATATATTTTTGCAGTGTAAGAGTTGCAGATTACAGGATAGTTTTTTTCTGAAACCAAATTGTTTATTAGAGAGTAGGTTATTTGTCTCTAAGTGGGGGATTAATGTATTGGTTAATAATTGATTCCATGACTTTAAGGTGACGTAGCATAAAGAGATTTGTCTGTAATTTTCAATTAGGCTGGGGATGGGGATGACCATAGCTAGTGACCATAGTTTTGGCAAGGAGCTGGTCTTGAAAGATTTTTCAAAGATTATGCTTAGAGGTTTGGCTATGGCAGTGGATAGCTTTTTTAAGAAGTAGGCACATATTCCGTCGGGTCCAACAGACAGAGATAGTGTTAGATTGTGTAGTGCTTTTTCAACATTGTCTTCTGTAAAATCAATATGTATTAGATCATTGTAGTTGTCTGTGGTTCGACTAGGAAATACTGGGCATGATCCATTGCTGTTTACAAATACTGAGCCAAAAAATGAGTTAAAGAGGTTGGCTTTAATGGTGTCATTGTTGCAGTCTTTACCATTAGGTCCTTTCGGGGTGGGATGGACCTTGAATCTTTTAGTTTGTTGTTTACAAAATTGTAGAAAGTGCAGAAGGTTTTTGCCTTATTGGTGCGTAGAAGGTTTTCCTCTTGTTTAATGTGATAATTGGTGCATTCAGTCTTTATCTGGTGGCATAAATTTTTGTATCGGCTTTTAAAGTTGGCAACGTGACTGGATTTGTTTTTCTGCCAAAGGGATTTCTTTTTGGATTGAAGCTTCCTTATTGTTATGGGTAATTTGTTTTTTCTGGTTTTGGGAGCTATTATTGGTACATACAGTTTGATGACTCTTTTGACTTCAAGTAAAAATATGTTGTAATGGTCTTCTACAATACTGCATCCAGAGAACAGAAATTGCTAATCAAGAGATGAGAGATCGTTGTCTATAAAATCATAGTTGCCTTTTTAAAAGTTATAATTGCGGATCCCATCGTTATGATGATTTTTGTGTGGACGTATGTTGAGACAAAAGTCAATCATGTTGTGGTCATTGTTGGAAAAGGCTTCTTTAAATTGTATTCCGTAAATTGAATTCAAACTATTGCAGAAGATGAGATCAAGGCAATTGTTAGGTCTAGTATTGTTGGTTACTAGTTGTTCCAGTCCCAGATTTGTTATAGCATTCTAGAAGGTTGCATGTATGGGTTCAGTTTTAAATTCGTTTAGGTTCCAGTTAATATGAGGTAGATTGAAGTCACCAAGAAAGATAAAAGCGTGTGGGCAGGAGGTTGTCCATGTGTAGTAGCGAATTTAACTTGTTTACATGTTCAATGTCATAATCAGGGGCTCTGTAACATAGTAAGAATCGAAATGTGATATTTAAGGACAGTTCACAGACGATGGTTTCAGGAAAAGCAAGCTCCTGGGTAACTTGGATGTTTTTTAGATGTAGGGACATTTTATAGAAGACAGCAACACCACCTCCTCGACGGATTTCACAATCTGATAGGTAAAAATGATAGTCACTGTGGTAATGGAGTCAGGAAGAGATGCGTTGAGCCATGTTTCACAGACAAATATAATGTCGAATTTAGCTGTATTTAGTAAGAGGAGAAATTCAGGTATTTTATTTACGAGGCTTCTTGCATTGAGTAGCTTACATTTAAGGCCAGTTGTAGTTGGAATTGAGGTAGTTAGGGGCGTGTGTGCCTAGTTTTGAGTAGTAGATTGGATGAAGTAGGGTTGGATGTGGAGTTGTGGGTAGTGTGACTTACTTTTGATACAATCAGCATGGTAGTCAATGTACAGATCCTTCTCTCCATTGTCTAGACGTTTTTTGAGTTCTGTGCGAAGTTCACAGGAGCGGATTCTTTGCAGTATGGATAAGTCTGGTCTTGAGCGTTTGTTATGGGTGAGATTGGTTTTGAAATGGCATTTACTGTATGAATGAATATACGTTTGCTGGACTCATTTTTGCAAACAACTCTACAAAATATTGGGGCCACCGAGATTGTATTTGAACTCAGGGCCATATCTGGTTATTTCAATGATATCTCCAGGAGAGAAATTTGTTGTATTTGAGTTGCTTATGATTTTGCGAACTTTGGTGATATCATCTGATTCGTTGGTGTCTTCAAGACCAAATAAGATGGCATTTGGACGTTTCTGATCACATTCCATGATGTCTCTGATGAGTAAGGGGATATCATTTGTGGAATTATTTGATGGGATAGTGATTATTTGTGGCTGTGGTTTGGTGGTTATTTTTGGTTGTAGTTGTGATTGTAGTTGAGGTAGTAGTTGTGGTAGTGGTTGTTGAGTTGGGATTTGCGTTTGAGCTAAAGGATATTTGCTTATCTGTGCTGTATTTTTTTTTTCAGGAGAGGTTAAGCTTGCTTGTATAGTTCTTTCAAAATGTGTTGCTAAGTGTTGTTCTATTGAGTAAATGAATGATTCTATGTTTTCAACTCTGTTAGGCAGGGTACTTAGTTTGCTTAGCTTGGGTAAACATGATGGACACAGACAAGGAAATGTATCTGATGTTTTTAGGAGATCAGCTAGGTTTTTGTTTAAGTTTAAGCAGGCAAGGTGGGCTTGATTGTCACATAGGTGGCATTTAATGTTATTTTCATTTTCATTGACGGTTTCAAGACATTTGAAGCATTTGCAGGAGTCTGGGAGGTCATTGGTAGATATATTATTTTTTTTTGTTATTTGGTAGTGGAGGGTTTGGAGTTTTTGGTTGGCATGGTCAATGACAATAGCACACTAAACAATTACAATAGCTAATTAATGTGATAGGTAGAGAGTTACTTAATCAATGTTGGTAATTAATAAATGTTAATTGATAAGTTAGAGAACAGATCAAAAGTAAGATTACTTATTACTAAAAATCAATCAATCAATCAACTAGATAATCAATGATACAGTATCAAATCTCTATCAATTCAATAAATCAGTAAATTAGTGGTCATTTAACAATTATTATACTATTAAATTTAACAATTTAACAATTAATTATTATACTATTAAATGATAAATCAATTATTTTAGACAAAGCATTATCTATCAATAATTGGTCTTGAGGTAATAAAATAGTGGAGGTAGTGAAGTATTGGAGGTTTGTAGTGAAAAGTTCCTTTGTTTTTCCTTAAAGCCACATTGTTTTGTTTTTGTTTTGTTTTTGTTTTTAAAGAGGAAGCGTTGATGCTTGATAGATTTGAATGGAGAAGATTTGAATGAACTTTCCAATCATCTACTTGGGAGTTTGGAATGGATGAGATTTGGGTGGGGATTAAGTGGAGGTTGTCCAATCAGCTGAGTGGGAATTGAAATGCAGGCTGACTAATCAGCTGGCTGATTTAAATGGAGACTGTTTAGGAGATTATTCCTCTTAGATAATGTCTATTGATTCTCCGTGAGTCTCCTCAGTTCTCCGCAATTCATGGCCCTTCAGAATCACACTCTCCTGCTCTTCTCCAGTTCCAGCTCTTTTTCGAATGTTTAGGATCACCCTCTGTCAGTTCCATCTCTTTCTCTCAGTTCAGAATCATACTCTCCACCAGTCACAGCTCATTCCATGCCGTTCATTCTTTGCTGCTCAGAATGGCTCACTCTCAGAATTATTCTCTCTGTAAATGTCAGAATCACACTCTCATCTAATCACAGCTTGTCCCGGCTCTTAGCACTATCCGCTCTCTGCTCTCCACACAGAATCGCACTATTCACTATCCGCCAGTCCCAGTTATTTCAAGTCTCACCTGTTTGGAATGGCATCCTATGGAATGGAGTCTTGGGCTCTCCATGCAGGATGGTGTCCTGGCCTCTCGGCTCACTCTCAGGATTGCCAGCAACTTCTTTGTTCTTGGAACCTTCCAAAACCTTCCAACAGTCCCAGTTGAGGTAGATCGTGGCTCCGTTGGCCCCAGACCCCACTCTCCATCTCCAGCAATGTGGTTAGCATTTGCCTCGATCACCATCTTGGGAAAATTCACTTAATTTGTAACATCTTTTTGTTTTCTAAATACATTAAGCCTTGGTTGACTTCTTCTATAATTTCCTGCCTGAAAATGGCAAGACACTATACTTCTCCTGTTTTTTAACAGTGATTGGAGTCTCAAGGGGGAGTTATTAAAAAGTTAATTTATTCATTTTTGTTCTATAAAATATCCCAAAGAGGCTACCTATCAGAAATGATGAAGGATTGTGAAATGTTTCAACATTTAAATGATGGTACAAATGGGGAGATTTCGGGAGAATATTGCACTTTTTACAGCACTGAGATATAAGAGAAAAACATACAAACATTAGAATATGTATAAGATGACAGCGGAATAAACAAGATTGCCAGAAAATTCTGATAAGGGCATTTTTATGATGTGGTTTCTGAATGGTCTGACTAACCACTATTTTCTATGGGTCTATAGGAGTACTCATTTAATGCTTTCCAGAACTGATAGACTATAATAGTACATGAAATACAAATCAGCTTTTGTTTTCTTCAAATTTAAATTAAATATTTAGATCTTCAAATATTTAACTTCACTTAATTCATATTTACAATTGAATATAATAAACAGTATTTTTAATTTTGCACTTAAAAATAACTAGTGAACTTAGTTACAAAGCATAAACATTTTGATCCTTTTAATCACTTTCAAACAATCATCTTTCTGGAATTCTTGATATTAATATTAATTCCAGAAAACTACTTGAAGGCCACACTATATTTTAAAGTAATTTATTTAATTTAATTTAAATGTAAAGTAATTGCTTTTAATAACTTTTAAACAAACATAATTGTAAGCATTGCAGAATATTTTAATAATTATGTTAATAATTACAACTTATTGTTTTTAAATATGGTGGATTTTGTATTTCATGGTAAGTCAACTGTTAAAAGATAAGGTCATACTGAAATTCCTCACTACTTTTCAGTATAATAGTATCAATAAAATGGTTTGAATATTTATTGAGCTTTTCCTGTTTCTAAAAGCTAGTTAAAAATAGGGCATGTATACATCTGTAATGCAGGGTTATTTAATGGGAATGGGAATGGGCATTGGTCGAAGTTACCATGAATGTCCTTTCTATCTATGCTGCGAGAGAGCCCATGATGGGTTGACTCCTTCCTATGATGTCATTTAGTTGAGTCTGTACTAAGATATAAAAGCCAGCCCCCGGGAGAGACCTCAGCTTTGGCGAAGATACTTGACAGACTGAAAGGTGTCTCTAAAAGCACAAAATGAATATAGAAATATGTCTTACCCTCTCTGGACAAATCAAGGGAGGGACTGGGCTCTTTCGCAGCATAGATAGAAAGGGCGTTCACGGTAACTTCTACCAACGCCCATTCTCCTCCATGCTGCATCGAGAGCCCAGGATGGGACATACCAAAGCTTGCATGTCCATGGGCAGGTCCTCGTCCGGCTCATCAGTCGGTGGACTGTGAAACCACTCGTTGAAGCACCCGTCTGCCGAAGGCTGCGGTCGCTGAGGCAAAGGCATCCAGACGGCAGTGTCTGATAAAAAGAGATGGGCATGTCCATGTGGCCGCACGACAAATCTCCTCCAAGGATGCTTAGGTCGCCCAGGCAGCAGAAGTGGCTGCGCTTCTGGTAGAGTGCGCCATCAAACCTTGGGGAACCAAAAGGGCCGCAGCTTTGTAGGCCTGCTCAATGCAAGTCCTGACCCACCTGCTAATAGTAGGAGAAGAGGCCTCCAAGCGAGAAGGGGAGAAGGAAACAAACATCGCTTCCGACTTCCTGAAGGAGGAAGTGCGCTTAATATATATCCTAAGAGCCCTTCTTGTCTAGTGTGTGCCACTGCCACTCTAAGTTATGGTGCAGGAGGGGACAGAAGTCAGGCAACACAATGTCCTGAGACCTGTGAAACCAGGAGTTAACCTTTGGAATAAATGAGGGGTCCAAACGGAGAACAACCCGATCATTGTGAAAAGCATAAAGGCCCTGTCTGATGGGAAGAGAAGCTAGCTTGGAAACCCGCCTGGCTGATGTGATGGAAATGAGAAACACTACCTTCAGAGTCAGGAAACGGAGAGACACTGTTCTAAGGGGTTCAAAGTGGGGCTTCGTAAGGGCATTAAGGACCACATGAAGATCCCAGGAAGGATACCTGTGAACCACTGGTGGGTGCAGGCTGGAAGCCCCTTTCAAAAACCTCCTGACTGAATGGTGATGGGATAAGGAAGGAAGCGAACCCCATGAAAGGACCAAGGAGAGGGCTGCAACCTTCCTGCATAAGGTGTTGGTGCCATACCTTTCTCCAGACCATGCTGAAGGAATCTGAGAACTTCCATCAACTGGGCTGAATCAGGAGAGACCCTCCCTAAGGCAGTATTGGGAAAAGGCCTTCCAGGTGGCATCATAGATGCGCCTTGTAAAAGGTTTGCGAGATGCCAGGATAGTGAGAATGATCCTTTCTGGGAGATCAGCCTCCTCTAGCCACTGCCGCTCAAGTGCCACATGGAGAGCTTGAGCCACTGAAGCTCTGGATGGAGCAGAGCCCCCTGGTGAAGGCAGGTTAGATGGGCTGTGATCCTCCAAGGAGAAGCCACCGACAGGTTGACCAGGTCCGCAAACCAGGGCCTCCTTGGCCAATAGGGGGTCAGGAGGAGGAGCTCTGCTCGTTCTTCCAACATCTTCCAAATTACTGCTGGAATGATGGGATGCAGGGGAAAGATGTAGAGGAGACCCTCAGGCCATCTGCACCGAAGAGCATTGGTCCCCTCTGCTCCCTGGCAAGGAAACCTGGTGAAGAATCTGGTGACTTCGACGTTTTGAGGAGTGGAGAAGATATCCACCTCCAGTGTTCTGAATCTGAGGGGAAGGTTCCTGAATAGAGATGGAGGAATGGACCATTCCGCTTGGTCGACTAGGTTCCTGCTGAGCCAGTGGTCTGGGAGTTGTCGACCACTGAGATGTGACAACAGGTGTTTCTCTGCCCATAACCCCAACTGTAGAGTCTCTCTCATGAGTGCCCTAGACCACATTCCCCTTGCCAGTTGACATGAGCCTTTGCGGCCATGTTGTCCGTAAGGACTAGAACATGAGAGCCAGTCACTGATTGCCTGAAATGCTTGAGAGCCAGAAAAATGGCTCTGAGCTCTAGCCAATTTATGGGAAGGGTCTGCTCTGACCAGGACCAAACGGCCTGAGCAATCTGGCCCTGCATATGGGAACCCCAACCCAGGAGGCTGGCATCGGTGGTTATCACTAGCCTGTCTGGGACCCTGAACAAGAGTCCCTTCCAGATTGACAGGGAGCACCACCAATTGAGTGATCTCCGGATTTGTGGCAGGAGCAGGACCTTGATGGATGAGTGGCTGGTTCCTACTCATTGGTAGGGAATCAGGAACCATTGGAGAGGTCGGGAATGGAGCTGAGCCCATGGGACGATGCCAATACAGGAGACCATCTTCCCCAGAAGTTTGGACAGCAGCAACAGGAGGACAGTTCGATGGTGCTGGATCTGGCTGATGAACTCTGCCAGGTTCTTTCCATGAGGTGGGGACAGGAAAACCTGCCACAACATGATATCAATGACTGCCCCAAAGTGTTGCAATTTGGTTGTGGGAGAGAGCTGGCTCTTTTTGGTGTTGATGGAAAATCTGTGGCTCTGGAGATATGATAGGGTAATTTGCAGATCTCGATGGGCCTCCTGGATGGAGGAGGACGAATCAACATGTCGTACAAGTAGCATTGGATCCTCACTGGAACAGAATGCAGAGATGCTATCAATGCTGCCAGAACCTTTGTGAAGACTCTTGGAGCTGATGAGAGGCCGAAAGGAAGTGCTCGATACTGGTAATGTCCATTCTGATAACAGAAATGGAAAACTGGTGATGATGAGGCCAAATGGGGATGTGGAGGTAAGCCTCGGTAAGATCAGTGGAAGAGAGGAGGTCACCCTCTTGAATGCTCTAAAATAGAATGCAGAGTCTGCATTTTCAATCACCTGTATTTTACAAATTGGTTGAGGAATTTTAGATCAAGGATGGCTTGCCACCCCGTCTCCGAGGCTTTGGGAACGATGAAAAGGAGAGAGTAAAACCCACATCCTCGTTGAGAGGGAGGGACAGGTTGAATAGCCCTGATGTCCAGGAGGTGTTGAATGGCCTGATTCATGAGGGCCTGCTTTGAAATGTCCTGAGAGACAGGACAGATCAAAAAATTTTCTGGGGTTGGCGTTAGGAAGTCCAATTGTAACCCTGACCTAATAGTGCTGAGCACCCAGGCGTCCATTGTTGACTCCTCCCATTTGGAGGCAAAAAAGGCTAGGCGACTCTGATGGGTGGGGAGAGTGAGGATGGGGACTTAGAGCGATGGAAGGAATGACCCCCCCCCCCCCGAAAGGGCCATTTACCAGTAGCAGGTTGTTGCCTTCCAGATGCTTCCGCACGTTGGTCTTGGTGTTGGGAGTAGTAGAATCATCTTCCTCTGAAAGATTTTGGTCAAAAATCTTGCCCTCTTCATGCTCTGAACGAGAGGAGTAACTGTGTTCAGATGGTGAAGCCCCTACTTCCTCATCAGCCTTGTCCCATTCTGGTAGAGAAGAATGGACCCTGAGGTCCTTGGGCCTGTGTAATTCAGGGTGAGAAGGCAAGGAACTTATAGATTGAGAAGGGAGAAGGGCTTGAACCCTTTCCAGAGGTTGAAGAATTTGCTTGAAGCCTTCAGCCAATCCCTGCCTAATGGCCAATGAGACAACATCTTGGATATCCCCTGGTCTATGCTCAAAGGTAGAGGGAGAAAGCCGAAGGCCCGCTGCTGTGGGAGTGAAGGTGGCTTCAGGCCTTGAGAAGAGGTTCAAGGCCTAGAAGGAGTGGGAGGAGCATAGGGCCCAGAAGCCTGTTGGAAATAGGGCCCAGATCAGCTGAGATCCTGAGGATCTGATTGTTCTGCAAAAGCCTCAGGAGACCAGGATAGAAAGGCTCAAATATAACTTCTCCTCCCCTGGGAGGGCTTGGCTGGGGCCCATGGGTATCACCTGAAACATGCTGTAGTTGCAGTCTGTTCTGTTGAACTGCCTCTCTAGGGCCGCATGTCTGCGCTTCTCTGACCTCAACTCAGCCTGAATTGCCTTCTTAGGGGCTAGAGCCTTAGCTCTGATTTTTGCAGCCACCTCCCTCTGGACTTATTGGGTGCACTGCCTATGTCTTTTTCTCTTATTGGGCTTAAGAGACTGATCCACTGGGGGAAAGCTCTGCCTGAGCCTTATCTTGATCCCTTTGTAGAAGAAAGGCTCTTGTGTTGGAAAGAAACTGTTTAGCAATTTATATTAAGTCCTTTATGGTATAAAATGACCCCTAGGCTTACAAAATGGTCACTCACCTCGTGGTGGAAGGCTTCAATCCAAGATGGCCACTGACTAGGGGAAACAGGCTCCGAGATCGAAGAATCGCTCCTTAGGCTATAAAGAGCCCCGAGCAAAGTCAGCAAAGGAAAACGCAGCCGCTGGCCACACTGGCTGGCGCTGTTATCGGTTTGCCGATCATTTTTACGATCGCTCAAACCGATTGCTCTGGCAACGTTGCTCCCAACGTTGCAGAAGAGAGAGCCCTGCTCTCCTGGAAGAGCAGCTGCCCAGATCCAAGGGAGCTGCTTGAAGCGAGGAAAAAAGTACTCAAGATTGCTGGTGATTGCTATCTAACAGAACGCTTTCAGAGATACAGCTACTGACCGAAAGGTCTCTCCCGGGGGCTGGCTTTTATATCTTAGTACTAAATGACATCATAGGAAGGAGTTAACCCATCCTGGGTTCTCGATGCAGCATGGAGAAACATTAAGCATAGATTTAAAATTAAATATATTAGATGAGTTCTTTTACTTGTCAGACAGAACATTAAACTATTGTTAACATTCACATTAAGAAAATACTTAATGTGTGGCTTGTTACAAAGAAATATAGACTTGTATAATGAATTTTTCAAAGTCCACTGAGTTGCTGGCATACACGAGGTAGGTACTACATGAAATAGATTAAATGTTTCATAGTCATCTCCACTTTTCAGATTCATTTCATATTTGTTCACAGGATATGAGCCAAAGTTTAATTTTGACATGTCTTCATGTGAAACTCAAGAACTTAGCACTTAAACAATTCAACTGTTACTGTTTCAATTTATTTTCATTACTAGTTGGCATGTAGTATGAGTGTATAAATGAGAATGGATGCACACATGCTCATAGTGCTTCTCTTCTGAGGCCTGGCTGACATATTATCACTTTGACTAGATATTAGGTTTTGACATTCCATAAAGATGAATTTTTAAGATATCTAAATTTGAACAAATGATAATAACCCAATAGGTAAACATGAACTATATGCAGCTACAGTGTTTATGTGAGCCACTTAGGCTCTGATGAATTAGAAAATAAATAAACTGTAGCTGCCAAGCATTTTTGCTGAAAGTTTCTGGAAAAAAGTAAGATAGATGAAATGGACTCTTTGTCAACACATGGCAAAATAATTGATCATTTGATCTAAATCACAATCACGTTTCTTCCAAATGCTCAGGATAGTCTAGGAGAAATAAGGGATATTGACATGCAAAACAATGGCTTCAAATCTTGTGGGAAAATGCTGTGATAGAGAATTTTTCATTGATTCATTTGATTACAATTTAGTTTTATATAATAATTCAGCATATAAAACTTTAAAACAAAACAATAAGTAACATAAAAGTAAATGTAATGCAAAGAATTCATACAAAAAAGAAACTGTACATCAAAAAGTTACATCCTGATCCATCCAGAGCTTGAGTGGGGGGGAAAGATTTGCAGAGATCATTACAGGCTTGTGTGATCAGAAATATCTGAACTTTGTACTATAATCTGAACATATGAGAACATACTCTGAATATATCAGTCTGAACTATGAAATGCACTATGCCACCTTAAACCATCCTTATCTATTGGTCCTGATGGGTTATATGCATTCGTCTTAAAAAAGCTCTCCACTACCATAGCAGAACCACTAAGCATAATATGAGTTATCATTCAGAACCAGCTCTTTACCAAACCTATGGACTTTAGCAACGGTCATCCCTATTTTCAAAAAAGGTGACCCTTGCTTGGTTGAAAACTACAGACCAATCTCATTGTGTTGTGTTATATGCAAAGTTATGGAATCAATTATTAATCAACGCATTACCTTCCATCTAGAGTCTAACAACTTCTCTCCAATAAACAATTCGGTTTCAGAAAAAAATGTCCTGCAATTTGCAACTTCTACACCGCAAAAACATATGAGCTACACTTCTCGACCAGAGTAAAGCAATAGATGTAATTTATATTTACTTCTGCAAAGCATTTGACTCAGTGGTACATAACAAACTACTATTAAAATTAAATTTTTACAGCATTTCCGGATCTGGATTACTGCCTTCCTGATAAACAGGAAACAAATAGTAAAAATAGGAAACACTCTATCAAACCCTGCACCAGTTATCAGCGGTGTCCCACAAGGGAGAGTTCTAGGACCCACTCTCTTTACACTCTATATAAATGACCTTTGTGATCACTTTATTAGCAACTGCATCCTCTTAGATGATGATGTAAAACTATTCAACACCACTGTCAATGCTACCATCCTTCAAAAAGACCTTGCTTATGTGTCTGAATGGTCTAACAATTGGCAACTCCAAATCTCTACCAACAAATGCTCTGTCCTATACATTGGTAAATATATATATATATATATATATACCAAATACAATCTAGGCAGATATGACCTTGTTGATGACCCTCACTTTGTCAAGGACCTTGGAGTTCTCATATCGAATAATCTAAGCACCAAAGCTCATTTCAACAGTATTGCCAAAAAGGCATTAAGAGTTGTAAATTTAATTTTACGAAGCAAATTTTACTGTTTTGCTAACTATGGCATTCAAAACCTTTTCTAGACCAATACTTGAATTCAGCTCTGCTGTCTGGAATTCGCACTGTATATCTGACATAAATATAATTGAGCGAGTCCAGAAGTATTTTATCAGAAGAGTACTATATTCCTCTGTTCACAACAAATACCTTACAGCACCAGACTTCAGATTCTTGGTTTAGACAACCTTGAAGTACGCTGACTAAGATTAGACTTAGGCATAGTACATAAAATCATATTACAACATCTTACCAGTTAATGAATATTTCAGCTTTTACAACAACACTAGAGCGCACAACAGATATAAACTAAATGAAAACCACTCCAAACTCGATTGCAGGAAATATGATTTCAGCAACAGAGTGGTCAATGTCTGGAACTCACTACCTGATTCTGTTGTCACCTGCTCAAACCCCCACTCCTTTACCCTCAAACTAAGCTCTATTGACCTCACCCCATTCCTAAGAGGTCTCTAAGAGGTATGCATAAGTGCACAATCGTTCCTACTGTCCCTCTCCTATTCTCCCCAATTATTAGTTCCTATTTCTTGTATTAAACTGTTTATTCTTGTTTCTGTTATATTGTAAGCTTTTGTCAAATAAAATAAATAAATAAATAAATAAAATGAACTGTAAGCTATTCCAAGAGGCAGATGCACATCTTATTTTCCCTCAGATGATATTGTTTAATGGATGGGACACAAAACACAACAAATTTGTCAAATCTTATGTAGAATGCAGAAACAATCTGTACCTCTTTCCACCTGTTACCAAAACCAGCCAGTTTCCTTTTTTTCTTCTAGGATCAATTCCAGTATTTGCTATGGAGGAAGAAAGCTGTAGCCCTAAGAGGCATGCTTTGCAGAATGCCCATTTTCTCTCCAGGTTTATTTAACATGTCCATGAAATGGGTGAATGAAGGCTTTTGTTAGGATAGGTGAAGTAAACATAATTAGCTGATGAAACTCACTTGTATATTTATACCCTGAGACAATCGGGTGATCCTGTCAAGGTGCTTCCCAGTATCTGGAAGATATGGGGGCTTGGATGAGGAGGAAACCACACGTACTCAATCGTAGGAAAAGCCAGTAGCTCAGGGTTTGATCACTCCAAATATATTTTCTAATGTTGGTTCTGGAAGGATACTGTATTTTGCCACTCAGAACTGGTGTGTAATTCGGGGGCCTCCTGGAGTCTCTGCTCAATAAATGATGACAGCTGTAGCCAGGCAGGGCTTTGTATAATTCCATCTTATGTGCCAACAATGTCTATTCCTGGATCAAAAGGACCTGCCTTAGTAATTCCTTGGTTGGACTAATGCTGACTTTTAACATCATATGGAAGATGTATTTGATCCAAAATGCAGTGGTGCAGATAGCCATGGCTTTACCATAGTGTCTCACATAATTATATTTAGAATGATACTGGCTTCCAAAAGATTTCCAAATGCAATTGAAGATACTGGTTGTCATTTATAAAGTCCTACATAGGGCCCAATGACTCTGGGTGACATATAATACAGCAACAATTTCACAGAAAAATAACATTATTTTCTAGTGTGCATTATTTATTATTTATTTTATTTTTAACATTTATTAGCCACCTGTCTTACCACGTAGTAATTTACTAATGCATGTGTATGTCTTTCTTGGCAATTTACTTGGAAATTTGCACCAATTGTATTTTAATCTCCTTTGTGCTCAAGAATAGCTACAATGAGTTAAAAGAAGACTGCTATTCAATAATAAATATTATTGAATACTGAATAATACTATTCAGTATTATTCAATACTGCAGTCATGCAGCATTAGTGGAGATACCATATGCAAATAAGATAATATGATATTATTTTAGTGGCACCAAGGGTATTTCGGCATTAAATCTGAAACACAAAAGAATCATATAAATCTGAAATGATTACTTCATTATTTTTGGACGATGTGGTTTCTGTCATCTTAAATGAGTTATAAGGTATTTCCATATCATCTATCTGTGTACATAGTGTCTATTTCCATACTGTCACAATATTTCCGTACTAAAAACTTTTAAATGAAAATGAATTTAATAATTATTAAATTAAACCATAATAATATTGCTCAGATAAAGGTTTGTTTATATAAAGGACTGTACTGTTTTATCCTGCTCCATTCTGAAAGTACAAAACAGAATAACAACAAAAAATCTTTGAAGGAGAATAACATCAAAAGTTCTTCCCTCGTGGCTATTTTCAGTTCACTTTTTCTGTTTTCACAGTGCTTAAAAATGTCTACTTTTACTAAAACCAAGAAAGCCCACTGCATGTGATTCCCACAGATGAAAAACAGTGCTATAATAATTCTGTCTAGCAATCCGGGAGCAGAGTGGAAAGGGAAAGCCCTTGTTAATAACTCAAGGGCTCATTTATTTCCTATGGATACAACTAGATATCTATATATTCCCCAAATTCATGGTGATTTACAGAATCCAATTAGGCGCTTCTTCAGGACATAAAAATGTATCCACTGCAACGGGGCAAAATCACCACAGTCTCTTGATTCTACAGAGCAAAGATAAATCTCAGTATACTCACAGATGTAGAAATATTCCCGGCCTGGCCTGAATTCAAATCCTAATGAGAAGGGAGTGAAGAGTTGGAATTTTTCTGAGAACTTCAATGGTCCATTGGGAGAATGAGGTCGGTTGCACTCCCACCTCTTGAATCCTTTGGAGGTATGATCACAGGAGCTGTAGCCATCAAAGTTCACCATGTAAAGTATATATCGTTCAGTCTTATCTTCTGGCACTGAATCCTCATAATGAGGACAGAATACATCCAAATAGTCATTGATGCAGACATCAATATGATAATCCCCTCGCTGGAATCTAAAAATAAAATCAAGACAAAACCAACTCAAGTAATTTTTCTAAAAAAATATTTTACATCTTAAACCAAATGAAACGTTTTTCCTTCAGAGATAATAATATGATCTGTTGTTTTGAATTAACTGTCCTTTAAAGCAGCAGTTGCCAACTGGTAGGCCGCGGCCCACTGGTGGGCTGTGAGAAAATTTTGGTGGGCCGCAGAGAAATCTCACCCCCAGAGCACTGAATGATTCTGTGAGCAACTCAATCTGCCTGCTTTGCCTGATTTTAGGTAAAAGTTGCTGTTTTTTATAAAAAATCAATATTTATATACATATTTATAATATTTACATACAAGCCATACCCAGCCAGTCACATGACCACCAAGCCACACCCACAAATTAGGCCACACCCATAGAACTTTTTAGTGGTCCCTGGGATCTAAAATTATGAGTTTGGTGGTCCCTGAGGTCCAAAAGGTTGGCGACCCCTGCTTTAAAGAAAGGACACCATCCAGTCAGATCCTTCACCCCCATACAATTGCTTTTACATCTGTAGAGTAGTTTATTTCCCCAATCAAGCTTACTTCAGAAGTGAATCTATAGTTCTATAAGGTTTTTTTTTTATAATTAAACATGGCTTAGGGTTGGAATATATGTAAATTATAAATACCTGCCTGACAACAAATCTGAATGCATTTTTTGTTCCACAACCACAGCTAATTGCAAGAACATGCATTTCCTACAACACTCACTCATCTTGACTTTTTCCTTACAGCTGGCAAGAGTTAAGATCCAAGAAAGCTCTAGTATGCCTTGAAATACTTTTGAAAAAGCAATATAATTCCATTGCCAAGTACAGAGAAGAGATACTGCTGTTCAGATAAAAGAATTCCAGGCTATGAATTATCAGCACTCACCTGACAGTTTGGAATGAGAGCCAGATGAGAAAGACAGTACAAGGCATTTTTACCAGTGCACTTTTGTTATCAGCAGCATTAGTTGCAATAATTGTAAGGCTGGTTTTGCTGTCATTAAAGTGCTGGTAAAGCTAAAATAATTCATTTCCAATTCTTAGTGATATGGTATACTGCAGGTTGAATTTGTAAATGGACCAATAATTTTTTTTAATCATACAAGTTGCACTTGTAATATAGTATTTGGTAATATGGTATTTACTTGCATATAAAACTTAGAAAGTGTTTCAAAATTAAGGTGACATATTCTTGTAGTATTAATCAAATTTATTAAGCACATCTACAAACTAGACAAGATGCACTGGAATACACTAATCAAATGTAAACACAATTATAGCCAACAGATTATGACTGCCACACACTCCATATTTTACCGAAAACACAGAAGCTGTTTTGTTTTCAGTAATGATGAATATATAAGAGGCATAGTATGATATTATATTTTTCTGAAAGACAGACTATTTGAATGTCACATACCGCACACACCATGGATGGCATATAAATACAGGAAATATAGATATAATTTATTTATTTCAGACACAATCCTTCCTGCTTTCTATTTACTGGTCATCACTACCATATCATTATCTGTGGCTTCTATTCCTTGGCAGCCAGCTATCCGTCAAGTGCACAGAGAGTAATAAAGACACTGTGACATATTTAACTATAATGATCCTTGTCACCGGAGGGACATATTTTAAGCACCTAATGGATCTGAAATCTGCCAACTGGATCCTTCTATTTAATTTGAGAAGAAAAGCAATAATAACCCTGCCTTCTCCAAGGATATATGCAGAGAAACCTATTCGACCTTTATCATTATTTTGCTTTTGAAAAACAGGTTTTTAATAAAATTTGGATGAAATACAGAAAGAGATAAATTCTAATTCTCTCTCAAGGTACACTACTATGTGAATTTACTTTGTCTTGAATATTAATGTAAATTAGACATAGAGTTTTTCATCACTGTAACTCTCAATATCACTTCTCTCTTTCTTTCTTAAAAAAAAAAAAGTTGCGAGATCATCTTTCTGCCTTACTTTATGGTGGTGTATAAACTAAACTAAACTATTTTGGAAAAGATCGTTTCTAAAAGGTTGTGTCTATACAAAAAAGGGAAGGTTTAACCATTCCCTGTTAATTCCCTCTCACAAATATTGCCATTTGTTTTTGTGAGTCCTCAACTTATGACTACAATTGGGATCACAGCTTCCATTGCTAAGTGATGCAGTTGTTAATGAGCCATCATGTGACTGCACCTGATTTTAAAAACTTTTTGGCATGGACATTAAATGAATCCAACCTCTTCCATTGACTTTGCTTATTGGAAGCTGGCTCAGAAGGTCACAAATTGCAATTACATCACCCTGGGACATTGCAACCATCTCAAATATGCATGAGTTGCTAAGCACCCAAATTGTAAAGACCAGTTGTAAGGCACTTTTTGTAGGACTGTTGTACTTTTGAATGGTCACTAAATGAATGGTTGTAATCATGGTAATCCTTATAACATTTAGTGACCATTTCAAGCTAAGCCACTGAAAAAAGTTACTTATGGCTATTTTTCATACTTAAAACCATTGCAGCATCCCCATGGTCATGTGATCAAAATTGGGATGCTTAGCAACCGGTTCATGTTTATAATAGTTGCAGTGTCAGAGTCATGAGATTACCTTTTCCAACCTGACAAGCAAAGGCAATGGGGAAGCCAGATTCACTTAACAACCATGTTACTAACTGCGGTGATTCATTAACAACTATGGCAAGGAAGGTCATAAAATGGGGCAACACTTACTTAAGGACTGTTTTGCTCAGCAGCAGAAATTTTGGGCTCAATTGTGGTTGTGAGTCAAGGACTACTTGTTCCTGTATGCTGTTGTGTTTCCAGTGGTTCCATTTACAAATTAGACAATAGCCTTTTTTAAAGGATGCAGCGAATGATTTCTTATTCTCTGCCCACATCTCATCTTGGGACACTCACACAAAGACAGGTATTTTTTTATAAAAAATTTCCATCTGGACAGTAAGGTATCATATCACAACTATATTTTATCTTCACAAATTTTTATCTTTAAGTGACAGACCACATCATAGTACTCCAATAACGCTCTATAAAAATGTTGCATGAAATAAATTGCTTTGATTAACATTCTACTTATTATGTTTATTCTCTGCTTCATATGACAAAGCATCTCAGATTAATTTACAATAAAAACAGCTAAAAATATAAAACATAGTAAATAATACTTAACAAAAAGAAAATCATATTCATTAAAAAATGATTGAAAAAATATTTAACATTCATACTAAGGATGCCTGAATAAAAAAGTATACAATGGAGCTCTGGGTCATGACTGTAATCTGTTCCCGGACTCCAGTTGAGACCCACTTTGGTCACGTCCAGAAGCAAGACTGACTGTCATGTGCGCAGTCAAAAAAATGGCAGTGAAGGGGAAATTGGCGTGGAAAGGAAATCTTTCTGTGCCAATTTTGTTCACCACCTGATTTTTGAATCGTGACCTGATTCAAAAATCGGGTGGATTTCTTGTTTGCCACTCGATTTGGTTGTGAACAGGAGTGTTTGTGACATGAGGTTCCACTGTATTTTCAATGAGCCTCTAAAAGCTATTATATTAGGTCCTCTTGAATTTCAGGGGGGTAGCATTTATGAGCACAAGCCCCACCATATAAAAAACATATACCCACAAGCATCTGACAGATGGAAGAAGGCAACTCTTGGCACATGTGGTAGTATATCTCCTCATTCCCCTCTCCCATTTCACTATTTTCTTATCTCTGTCATAGACCACATTTGTAACAGTGAAGGTCTAGCAGTTTTTCTGATCTCAACTTGCACCAGGGCCAGACAAGATAACTCCTTCTTGTTTAAAAGTCTGTGCTGACAAATTGGCCCACTTCTTCACCCGAATCTTCAATAGATCACTAGAGATGTGCTATGTTCCTTCCTGCTTCAAACGTTCTACCATCATCCCAGTGCCAAAGAAGCCCTCCATCAAGGAACTGAATGACTACAGACCAGCTGTTCTAACATCTGTAGCTATTAAAATCTTTGAAAGACTTATGCTGTCCCACCTGAAAACTATCACGGATCCGCTGTTAGATCCCATGCAGTTTGCGTACTGAGCAAATAGATCGACAGATGATGCTGTTAACATGGCTCTGCATTACATCCTACAACACCTTGAATCTCCAAATATGTACACAAGGGTCCTCTTTGTAGACTTCAGTTCAGCATTCAATACCATCATTCCAGATACTCTTCTAAGTAAATTAAACCAAGTAGTGGTACCTGAACACACTTGTAAGTGGATCATAAGCTTCCTAACAGACAGGAAGTAGCAGGTGAAGCTAGGCGGAATCACATCCGATACCTGTACAATCAGCACAGGGTGCCCCCAAGGCTGTGTGCTATCTCCACTTCTCTTCTCTCTATATACCAATGACCTTCAAATTTCTAGGTTCTACTATATCACATGACCTAAAACAGACAGCTAACATCAAAAACATCATCAAAAAAGCACAACAAAGGATGTTCTTTCTGCACCAACTCAGAAAGCTCAAACTGCCCAAGGAGCTGCTTATACAGTTCTACAGAGGAATTATTGAGTCTATCATCTGCACCTCTATAACTGTTTCGTTTGGTTCTGCAACCCAACAGGACGGACCCAGACTTCAGAGGATAATTAGGACTGCAGAAAAAACAATTACTACCCACCTGCCTTCAATTGAGGACCTGTATACTGCAGAAGTCAAAAAGAGGACTGTGAAAATATTTACAGACCCCTCACATCCCGGACATAAACTGTTTCAGCTCCTTCCCTCAAAACGATGCTATAGAGCACTGCACACCAGAACAACTAGACACAAGGACAGTTTTTCCCCAAAAGCCAACACTCTGCTAAACAAATAATTCCCTCAACACTGTTCAACTATTTACAAAGTGTACACTATTACTGTTAATCTTCTCATCATCACTCCTTATCACCCATCCCCTCCCACTTGTGGTTGTAGGACTGTAACTTTCTTGCTTGTATCCTTACGATTTATATTGACTGTTTCCTAATATGATTTGATTGTTGATTGTATCCTATGACTATCATTAAGTGTTGTACGTTACGATTCTTGATTCTTAACGAATGTACCTTTTCTTCATGTATACTGAGAGTATTTACACCAAGACAAATTCCTTGTGTGTCCAATTACACTTGGCCAATAAAGTATTCTATTCTATTCTATTCTATTCTATTCTATTCTATTCTATTCTATTCTATTCTATTCTATTCTTAGCATCTTGTACATCATAACCAAAAACCAGGACCTTGCTTGGTAACTAAATGGAAGCCAACATGCTGCATTCTGCACTAGCTGAACCTGGACTAAGAGCTAATGTGGTCCTATACCAAATGTATTAGTAGCTAGGTTGCCCCTCTGTTCCAAGGATATAACTGGTATACAATGTGAAGGTTGGTAGTCCTAGGTATGAAAGTCATGGACCAATGACTGTGATGACATTACCCCTCTCTCCCAAATTAGGCATCTGTACTTTCTTAGAACACATCCTGTAAAAATCTCAATGACTAAATTTATGAACTCTCACCACCACCATTCCAGATTATTTTATCAGGAGTCAATAACATTTTATTAATTCTCAAAGTCCCATCACATTTATCAACTTATTTAGGATGACAGAAAATTTAATAACTAAGATGTTATACTGCAGATGCAAAACAACTGTATTTTAATTTATGAAACATACATGCAAAGGTTCATGCATTGGGTAAAATGTAAAATTAGAAGATGATGAAAAGCAACAGTGTCCAGAATAGGAAAAAAGCTATTTGCAATAGCAGCTTTGCATGATATCATTTCTAATGTGACCAAATTGTTAAAAAAGTAAAATATTATTGTTCCTAAATTATATTTTTCTTAGTCACTTATATTGTGATGCACAAATATGGATGATCACTAGAAAGCAGCAAAAGATTCATTATATATTTCATTATCCTGTAGTGGTTCTCTGTTTTTTTGTCCAGCCTAGAATTAAATAGCTCTTACTTTAATGTGTAAATCAACATTCAACCACTTACTATTCTTCTCCTAAATAATTTCTAGTGATAGAGCATGATACTTGCAGACTTCATGAATTCAAAGTCACAAACCAACCAATATGTGCCATAAAATATTATTCAAACTGACTTAAATTAATCTTTCTTCTGAATCATTAATAAATTTGCATTAATTAGATTTTTCTCTCAATAGTCTTTCTTATGTAACTACTCACTAGATACATTGAAATATAAAATTATTTACAGTCATTGCAAAAATAGTGCTTTGTTCCATATTTGAAAGTTAAATTATGCTAAATCATTATTCAGAGATAGCTATTAATTGTTTTATCCTTTTTTCAAATTTGCATGCTCCTTTCCTCAGATTTGTGTTTGAAAACAGTTTAATTGTTCAAATTTACAGAATACAAAACCAGGTAAACTATTAATTTCAACTTATTTTCACAACCAAACACTTCTAGGTGCACGTGATCATATAGAAGAAAACTGTAGTTTAGTTTTATTTTGATCTTGCAGGATCCTTAAAGGAAAATAGGAAGAGCCTAGATCTTTAGGTTTTCTTGTTTAATTTTAACAATATGGGAAAAGTACTTCTACAAGTAAAGAAAAATGGCATACTGAGAACATAATAATGATATAACAATCATGCTCAGACCTGGAAAGCAATGTCTAAGACAGAGGAAAATGTCTTCCTTTTGTCATTAAATCCTCAGTATTCAATTACTATTTATCTGGGTAATTAAACTTAGGAAAAGAATGCCAGGCTAATTGCAAGATTATGATAATTACCTATCTTTGTTATGCTGCAGCTGATCAAAATAAAATACAGTCCAGGCATAGAGATGTACCTGCTCTGTAATAGTTAGGCCTCCATAAGAAGCCAAGGTATTTTTTAGTTGATCATTACAAATCAGGCACTGAAGCATATTATTGTAACTTCTCTGACTTTTTTCTGTCACTCACTCTGTTGGAACAAAACTCCCAAAGGTTATTCCTAAGCTGTTGCTCTCATTGGCCAACTGCCATCACTATTATACAGCTGAGTAGAATCAGTTCCCTGTAAGAATTGATAGAACGTGGCTTTGCTGTCTCATAATAGACTAAAATAAGTGGATTACACTTGCACAGAATCTTATGACACAGTTTAGCTTATTCTTTCCCAAATCTGACACCCTACGGATGGATTAGCAGTGTGATTGGATATTATAGTATTTTTAAGATAACTACTAAAGGCTGACATGAGAATATGCTACCTGACCAATGGCTTCGTACTTTCGAGACCAGTGAGATAATGAAAGTATTTTGGAGTCTTTGGTAGTCTCTGAGCTTGGTTGTTTGGCTGAGCATGTTTCATCACCTGACTAGGTAGCATCACCACTGCTAGAGCATATGGGATTTGTTCCCTGTTTATATGTAGTAGCTATACTGCCAATGTTGGAGTTGGTGTTTTCCCTTGGTAGTTCCTTGATTAGGGTATTGTTTTATTTGGTGTTAATTCTTTAATGAAAGTTTGTTTCATGAAGGTTATTTGTCTTATTTGACATCTAGTATTCAGTTTTTAAGAAGTTCGCCAAGCAGTTGGTATGAATTCAACCTCCAATTAAACCAAGGAGGAAGAAGAAAAGCTAAGAAACAGGAACATTTTATACATCTCAACCCAAAAAGTGGCTTAGTTTGAACAGAAAAACAAATCAGTATTTAACTGCAAAATTCTAAAATGCCAAGATATATCTCAATCAAAGTCTTGTAACTTAATTGACAATTTGCAGTCTAAGGTGGCATATAAAATGGAAACCCAAGCATAAAACTCAATATAATGATTTTAAGAGCATATCTGCATGCTGCCACTTTTCAGTGAAGATCAATTTCTCAAATTATAAAGGCTTTGATTTTTATATTGTGGTCCCTTGAATTATAGCTGACACTAAGAAAAAGAAGCAAACATACTAAGAAAGAACAGCTATAAAACTACTTAGTATTTCCATAAAATACACAAACACATCAACATCATTTCCCATTTATAAATCCCTGCCTCTTTAGTACCATTTAATTCAATACTGCAATTCTTTATTCACTTTGATAAAACTACACTTTGGAATAGAATGCATAAGCCATCCTTTAGAGGAAATACATGAAAACTTCTTTCTGTGAAAATTCTTACTACAACGTTAAGAACAGCACCCTTGTACAAAATGTGGAATTTCAAGAGTCCCCCAGATTATATAGAAAGAGGGCAAGAAGGGCCATATCTATGCTGTGCAACATGTCAGAACACCAAATCCAGAGATGAGGCTCTTATCCTCAAATTCTCAAAATGACTCCATAGTTTTAATCCCTGAAGTAGGATCTTCCACCTTCCATCTTTCCATTGCTGTAGGCATTTAACTTTGCAAGTAGGATAGAAAGAAAAGGTGGGGGCATTTGTACAAGAAAAGTTCTTACTCTGTCAAAGGCATCAATTAAACTTATCAACTGAACTTTATACTGAGTCTCATAAACTGCAGGGTATCTCTTCTCAGCAGCTATTAAAGTCAGGCAGGGATTTTTAGTCTGTCACCAGCTGATATAAAGGTAACAGTCCAAATTATACCAGCTTCTTTGACCACATAATTTACAGATATTAGGTGGACTTCTGTCCAAATACTTCCTTAGCATCAGCCCTAATTGTTACAATTCACAATGTTGACTCAATTTGAAGGACACTGTCAAAACTCCGGATAATATTAATCTGTTTCATGGTGATGTCACTGTTTCAAGTTCTTTTTTATTTTAACCACTTTCTTCCAGTTTGGGCCATACAGAAAAGTATTATACAGATTTAATCTGTCTCTTCCCTGGTTTACTTCCCTTTTGTAAATTTTTAAAACCAGAGATTCCCAAATTAGTGTAACACATTCTAGAACATGCAATTTTAAGGTACAATAAGTGTATAAATTAAGTTTTGGAAAGATTGATTTTCAGATTTGCAAAACTGATATTCTAGCAAGAAATTAAAGGCAGAAGAGCTATTTGATTTGGTAATGTAATGTAAAATAGTAGTTAAAACGTTATATCAAAGTATTATATCTTTTAAGTACATGGAACTTTTTATGACTAACATTTCCAAAAGTTAATAAAATGTATCTATTGTAGTTAAAAAAAAACAATCTAAATAGATCGTATAATGCTTATGTAACTTTTTTAGGTTTGCTTTTTCCAGCCTAGTCTAGAGAATTTAACTTGTCATCAATTATTTCTAACATACTCATAAATGTATTCATTAGGTATTTTTAGTAAAAGAAAAAATGATTTTATGTAATGTAAACTATTAAAACTTACTGATCCAACTAAAAGAAATTAAGTTTATTAAATTAAGATTAATTAAATTAAAAATAATACGAAAAAGCATTTACTTATATATTGTTAAATAAAGCATATCTGAATCATGTAAGATGTGTTAGCCATGTTATCTGATTCAAAAACTACAGATCAGTAGACTTGATGGAATGCAGCTAAGACTGATATTTGCTAACCATGTCCTGAGGCATTCACTGACATCCATTAATAGATATGATGAACAAGGGACATCTGAAGAAAGGTTTTACTTTTCACTCTCAGAAAACTGATGTTCATGATGATTGATAGAGACAGACTGAAAATCACTGATAGAGACAGACTGAAAATCAAAGCGGGAGAGAGAGAGACCCTCCCTAAGGCACCACCAGGTGGCATCATAGATGCGCCTTGTGGGAGGTTTGCGAGATGCCAGGATAGTGATGATGACCCTTTCAGGAAGATCAGCCACCTCTAGCCGCTGCCGCTCAAGTGCCACATGGTCAGCTTGAGCCACTGGGGCTCTGGGTGGAGCAGAATCCCCTGATGAAGGGAGATTAGATGGGCTGAGGTCCTCCAAGGAGAAGCCACCGACAGGTTGACCAGGTCTGCAAACCAGGGAGTCCTTGGCCAATAGGGTGTCAGGAGGAGGAGCTCCACTCGTTCCTCAAACACCTTCCAAATTAATGCCGGAATGGTGGGAGCGGGGGAAAGGCATAGAGGAGACTTTTGAGCCATCTGCACTGAAGGGCACTGGTGCCCTCCGCTCCCTGGCAAGGAAACCTGGTGAAGAATCTCGTGACCTGGGCAATTTGAGGAGTGGAGAAGATCCATGTCCGGTGTTCCGAATCTGAGGGAAAGGTACCTGAATAGAGAAGGAGGAATAGACCATTCTGCCTAGTCAACTAGGCTCCTGTTGAGCCAGTCAGCCTGGGAGTTTTTGATCCCGGAGAAATGGTCCGCTGAGATCAACAACAGGTGTTGCTCTGCCCATAACCCCAACCGTAGAGCCTCTCCCATGAGGGCTCTGGACCTCGTCTCCCCCCGCCGGTTGACATGAGCCACGGCAGCCATGTTGTCCATAAGGACTAGAACATGAGAGCTGGTCATGAGTGCCTGAAATGCTTGAGAGCTAGAAAAATGGCCCTGAGCTCTAGCCAATTTATGGGAAGGGCCTGCTCTGACTTGGACCAGGGTCCTGAGCTATCTGGCCCTGCATATGGGAACCCCAACCCAGGCGGCTGGCATCGGTGGTTATCACTAGCCTGTCTGGGACCCTGAAAAGGAGTCCCTTCCAGATTAATGGGGAATACCACCAATTGAGAGATCTCTGGATTTGTGGCAGGAGCGGGACCTTGATGGACGAGTGGCTGGTTCCTGCTCGATGGTAGGGAAGCAGGAACCATTAGAGTAGACAGGAGTGGAAAACAGGGTAATTTGCAGATCCTGATGGGCCTCATGGATGGAGGAGGACAGAATCAAAATGTTATCCAAGTAGCATTGGATCCTCAATGGAACAGAAAGCAGAGATGCCATCAATGCTGCCAGAATCTTCGTGAAGACCCTTGAAGCCGATCAGAGGGCGAAGGGAAGTGCTCGATACTAGTAATGGGTATTCTGATAACAGAAACGGAAAAACTGGCGATGATGAGGCCCAATGGGGATGTGGAGGTAAACCTCCTTGAGATCAGTGGAAGAGAGATCGCCCTCCCGGACGCTCTCTAAAATAGAATGCAGAGTCTGCATTTTTAATAGCCTGTATTTTACAAATTGGTTGAGAAATTTTAGGTCCAGGATGGTTCGCTACCTCCCCTGAGGCTTTGGGAACGATGAAAGGCGAGAATAAAGCCCACATCCCCATTGAGAGCGGCGAACAGGTTTGAATAGCTTGGATTTCAAGAAGGAGTTGAATGGCCTCATTCATGAGGTCTTTCCTTGAAATGTCCCGAGAGACAGGACAGATTAAAAAAAAAATTTTTTTTTTCCTTTTGGGGGGGGTGCATTAGGAAGTCCAATTGTAATCTTGCCCTAATAGTGCTGAGCACGCAGGCATCTGCCGTTGACTCCTCCCATTTGGAGGCAAAGAAGGCTAGGCAACCTCCGATGGGTGGGGAGAATGAGGGATTACTTAGAGTGATGGAAGGAATGACCCCCACCCTCCCGAAAGGGCTGTTTACCAGTATAAGGAGCTCGGCGATAGTCAGCTCTCTTCCCAGAGAAAGAGAGAATTTTATGTTTATCTCTGGTTTCGATGAGATAAGGTTCCAGAGCATCGCCAAAAAGTTTATCGCCCGCGAATGGAACTGAAGCCAGCTTCCATTTACGGTGTGACTCCACCTGCCAATTTCTGAGCCATAACAGTCTTCTTGCTGCTACTGAAGATGCCATGGCCCTAGATGCAAATTTGGTGGAATTGAGAGTGGCATCTGCAGTGAATTCCACCACTGCAATAATCTTATTAAGGCCTTGGTGAGACCGAAGGTCAGATGTAGGCAATCTAATCTGGAGTTGGTGCAGCCACCGTATGGATGCCCACGTGAGAGTGCCAGAAAATGTGAACGAGGCCAGAACCAGAAAGTCAACAGAAGGCACTGCCAGGGAATTGTCCAGGGCTGCGCTGACATTGTAAAAATGGTAATCCAGAGAAGATGAATGAGCACCTGCCGAAGGGGAAGCGAACTGTTCCTTGACCATGTCCAGGAACAAAGTGGGAGGAGGCAAAACCCCTGCATGCACTACAGGCTTGGAGAAGAATGAGTCTCCCTGGCTAGAGGGAATTCCTTGTGGCTCGGGAGCCACTTCCTCTGGCGACAGCTTGGCAGTGACCAAGGCCATGCTGAGTAATGGCCTGAAGAGAGAAGGACTGAAGACCAATGCAGAGGATGTCTGCTCTGGGCGAGAGTCCTCTTCCTCTGAAGATTTTGGTCAAAAGTCTTGCCCTCTTCACTTTCTGAATGAGAGGAGTAACTGTGTTCAGATGGTGAAGCCCTTCCCTCCTCATCAACCTCCTCCCATTCTGGTAGAGAAGAATGGACCCTGAGGTCCTGAAGCCTGTGTAAATCAGGGTGATGAGGCAACTTTTTCATTGAGAAGGGAGAAGGGCCTGAACACAGGAGAAGGGTCAAAGGATTTGCTTGAAGCCTTCAGCCAATCCCTGCCTAATGGCCAAAGAGACAACATCTTGGATATCTCCTGGTCTATGCACAAAGGTAGGGGCAGAAGGCCGAAGGCCCGCTGCTGAGGGAGTGAAGGTGGCTTCAGGTCTAGATTGAGAAGAGGTTCGAGGCCTGGAGGGCGGGGGAGGAGCATAGGGCCCAGAAGCCTGTTGGAAATAAATAAGCTGCTTAGATCCTGAGAATCATTGTACTGCAAAAGCCACAGGAGACCAGGATGGAGGATGGAAAGGTTCATAGATAACTTCTCCTCCCCTGGGAGGGCTTGGTTGGGGCCCACAAGTATCACCTGAAACATGTTGTAGTTGTACTCCCTTCTGTTGAATAGTTCTGTTGAACTGCCTCTCTAGGGCTGCATGGCTGCTCTTTTCTGCCCTCAACTCAGCCTGAGTTGCCTTCTTAGGGGCTAGAGCCTTAGCTCTCATTTTAGCAGCCACCTCCCTCTGGACTGATTGGGTGCGTTGCCTACAACTTTTTTTCTTATTGGCTTAAGAGATTGTTCCACTGAGGGGGGGGGGACTCTGCCTGACCCTTATCTTGCTTCATTTGAAGAATAAAGGCTCTTACGATGGAAAGAAACCATTTGTAAATTTTTTGTATTAAGCCCCTTAGGGTATAAATTGGCCCCTGGGCTTAAAAAATGGCCGCTCACCTTGTAGTGGAAGGCTTCAATCCAAGATGGCCACTGACTATGGGAAACAGGCTCCGAGATCGAAGAATTTCTCCTTAGGCTATAAAGAGCCCCGAGTGAAGTGAGCAAAGGAAAGGGCAGCCTCTGGCCACACGATCAGCTGGATGACGTTGGTATCGGTTTGCCGATCGCTTTTTACGACCGTTCAAACTGCAGGCGTGGGGGAGGTCTACAGACGCTGCCCAACTTGCCTGAACAGCACTCTGGCAATGCTGCTCCCAACCTTGCAGGAGAGAGACAGAGAGCCCTGCTCTCCTGGAAGAGCAGCTGCCCAGATCCTGGGGGCTGCTTGAAATGAGGAAAAATGGCATTGAAGATCGCTGGTGAGTGTTATCTAACAGAAGCTTTCAGAGACACAGCTACTGACTGAAAGGAGCTGAGTCAAAAGCTGGGGTCTCTTCTGGAGGCTGGCTTTTATATCTTAGTACAGACTCAGCTAAATGAGGTCATAGGAAGGAGTCAACACATCCTGGGCTCTCGATGCAGCATGGAGGAGAATGTGAGATTGACTGTTGGATATCCAACCACATATTCAATTTCAGGGCATTTCAATAAGTGTTTGAAATTAGATTACTTTGGAGCAATGAATGTAAAAAAAATTGGAAATCAAAACATTTTCAGGCTAAGCTGCCAAATATGATATTATCTGTATATACTATATTCTGTTTGGCAACAAGGGGGGAAAAGACAATATGCCATAGCCTGTGAGAAGATGCTAGTGCTGGGGAGCTAGACTAGAAGCTAGTGCTGAATAGTAGGAATAAAATGTAGATATTCTTATTTGTGGGTTTTGGCAACATTCTGAATTGGAAGAATAACCTGATAAAATAATGCAGCACTACAGCCTGATTTATCATTTTACCATGTTGCTGTATGATAGCAAGTGAAAAAAAAAAAGTTTCCATAAACAGGAAGGAGCAAGTGTTTTATCTCTCAATTATATCCATGCCTATCTATCATTTCCTTTGGTTTCAATAAGCTCAGATGATCCCATGTGCCCACCCTCCATGAAGAATTGCTTCCTGGACTTAAAAGAAAAGGCTGTGAGTTTCTGAGGCCCCTGTAACTAATTCCATGGCTGCAACTACTATATAGAATAATATCTCCCTTGTCCCAAAGCGGTAGTATGCGAAGGAATGGAGGACGATATCTTTTATCTCTGTAACTCTCTTGAGCTGCAACTGTTAATCCTTGTTTGCTACAGTTTATTCTAAACTATATACATTAAGTACATGCTATTTATATCATAACCAAAAAAGAAAAAGACAGGCATATATCACATTTCAGATTATGAAATTTACAGCACATCAGCCGCTTAAACTCATCTGTTACTGTCAAATCTAGATACTCCTTCTATTGAAGGTGGCAAGTTCTTTCAGACTGAATTTTATATATAAATAAGAATACACAAAATCAACCCCCTTAGGGATAAAAAGAATATTAATGACAGCAGGTGGAGCTGAATACAGACGACAGGGACACTTGTTGGCATGATTCAAGAGTGCTCAAGGCCATCTGATGCTATGGGCCACATGAGAAATCAGCAGAGACCTAACCTAGCTAATTGTCTCCCCTGATTGTAGCGGCTCTGATTAGAAGAATAATCAGCTCTCAGCAGCCCGTAGGCAAAAATAGCATCCAAGGATTTTCCTTCCCTTTTTGAGGATACAGAACAGAATGAATTCCAGATCACATCATTATAGTTCTTTTTTCAAATGTGAACGGAATTTCTATATGAACAAAACCAATAACTATATCATAATTAACTAAATTTATTTTTATTTTTTAAAGAAATTGTAAGGGGATACTGGGTCAATTACTGTTTATAAAATGTATTTACAGCAACAGGTAGTTTATTTGGAAACTAAAAGAAGTGCAATACTTTTGATATCGTATTCAGAATTTTGAGAAAACGTCATGATGGTTACCACAGAAATAAAAGCAGTTACAGAACTTTATCAGAATGCCGTTCCCCTCTTTTCCCCTATGTTCTACCTACCATTCCTGTATCCTTTTCCTGGGCAAATGACATACTTCCAAGGCACTGGAATTCTGACACCCACTCATTATTTTTTTAAAAGAAAGTTTATTGTGCCAGTTTTCATTCTTGATGTTTTTAGGAAATAAAGATGGCAACTGTAGGCTATTGGTTGCCCTGGTAATGATTCAGCTTTGTGTGTTTTTAAAATAAGTTTCAAATATGGAAAAAAGTCAGATAGAACAGGGAATAAGTACAATATTAATGAATAAATTGTCCCTGTTGGACAGTTCATTTTGCTTTTTAAAAGATGATTTAATTAGTTTTTTAAAATAAAAACTGAATTAAATCTTTGCCAAAAATTTAAATACAATTCAAATAGAAGTATTACTCTAAATAAAATCAACAAACATAAAAAGTAAAGAAAGTAGCTCTATTTTTTCACTATGCAGATATAAAAATTACTGTAGCTCAATTTTTAAACACAAATCACACAGCATTATAATATCAAAAGTTGTATATATCTACAGATACAGGTATGCATTTCTTATCTGAAGCTTCTGACAATTCAACAGTGAGTCAAGTTTTTTCTTGTAGTTACAAGATAAGCAAGGTACAAATTCTAAAAATAATTAAAGGAACAGAGGAAATAGCCTTATATCCAGGACAGATCAATACAGCATTTTATATTTTCTGTATTGGCTGGTTCAGACAATTGTCAACAGTCTCAAATTGAGACACTGTTACCCCCCCCCCCTTAAATATGCCACTTTCACCCTGGAGCTTTATGAGCATTTGCAATGATATTCCTGTGCTAATATTAACACTCATTCTTTATATCAAAGACAGAATCTATAATCATGATTATAAACTGATTGAAGTTTGAAAACTCTAACTCTAACATCTAATCAGTTCTGAAAATGAATGGTAAGAAAATTCATAGGATAAAAGAGAACAAAGCAAATGACATCTGTAGAATACTCCCAAACTCCAAAGAACATTGCACCTTTTGTAATATATCAATGTTCATAATAAACACAACCAAATAATTACAATTTATATAATCAAGCAGTCATTAAAATCAATATAATATTTTAATAAAGCATTTCCTGAATAGATGTTATTTAATATTATTCACGTCATAGTAGCCAATTTCAGCTGCTCCTTGCAAGAAAAGCTTCAAACAGAGGAAACCTATTTTGAGGCTTACCTCCTTGTTATTTTTCTATTATACTTTACTCTTTCTGTTTTCTGGCTATACTGTAATGACTTCATCTTTCTATTAAAGCTTTTTTCCCCAACAGAAGAAAAGCACATGTATTCTTTTGAATGCAAAATACCAACAAAAATTATGGTGTCAAGTTCATGAAAACATATCATCGCTTTATCTTCAATATGAGAAACTTCATTGTTTTTTTACATATTATTCAAAAATATGAATCTCATCAAGCAGTAACATAAATAATTGACATCTCTGTACTAAGAATGCTTTTTTGAGCTTATCTTATGCAGACTTCTCATGGGTCAAGCAAATTTGTAAGCTGTATGCTTGTGGAAGCAGCAGTGTATGTATTAAGTGCACATATGATTATTGGCTTATCCTACACATTACATAATATATATGGTAATTCCAATTTAAAAATAGTTTCAGTTAGATTATCTGTGGATTTAAAAAATAGTATATTCATGACTGTTCAATGAAGCCTTGAAACTTAAAGGTCAATAATAAGTGTTATTTCCAGATATAGCCTGATTGCACCATAGAAAACATAACAGAATTATATTTGCATATTTGCTAGCATAAGAGTTTAGGTTAGGGGTCCTTCACCTGTTTGCTTAGAGGCCCCACACTGAATCAAATGTTTATTGTTTTAGAATTGCAAAATAAATATTGGTTATTTTCTTATCATTGACGGGTTACCTGGGACAGCAGCTGGGCAACAAATGATTGGGAATTATTATTTCCATGACATCATGAACATTAAATTCTACACATGTTCATTCCCAACTAAACTTCTGAGTTCAAAGGTACTTGCTCCTGAGAAATGAGTACAGGATTGCAGCCTTAATAAGACACTTTTAAAAATTACAGGGGGGGGGGGGAGGTTTACTGGCAATTTGATGGGATATAAGTATATTGTCAGAAATCAAAGTAAAATGAGCATATAGCACAGAGAAATTATCTTGACACTTTTACATAGAATTTTAGAAGCCCTGCTTGTTTTAAAAAGAAATCCTTGGAAAATAGCTCATAAATGACATACAGGCAAAGGCTGTCTCTTCCTCCCTCACCAAACTCTTCACAAAGAGAGAGATTGAAGAAAATCAGTAGTATCTCCTTGCGGTTAGAGCTCAGTGCAATTTGATAATGGAAATTTTCTTCACTTCTTTCAGGGCAAATTGCTTTCTTTCTTTTTCTTTTTTTCTTCCCTCATGATCCCCAATGAACTTTAAAAGCCATCACTTTGGTTCGGTTAGCATCTGTATCCAGCATAATAGAGACCACACTGATTTATTGAAGCAGGCTATCCCAGTCTTGCACATTTTCAAAATACAAAGTCATTCATTTATTGGAAAATAATGTTTCAGATTCTTCTAATGCATATTACATTTAATTATCTATCTATGCAAAGATAAGTGAAATTCTATGCTCAGTCACACTTCAGATTATTTTTCTAGAATGGAATGTACTAAGCGCACAGATTATTTTAATCTAGGCCTAATGTATTTTGTATTAGTTGGCTGTATTCTATTATTGAATATTTGTGTTAGTATACATTTGAATAACTGCTCTGTGATGAAAATTGGAAGGGATTGATGGAAAATAAGCATATTTTTAAAGTAAAGCAAAAATAATAAAATTTGTTTTATCACTGATGCCCCAAATAATAAATATTTAGACACCAGTGATGTTTCAGTCATAGTCATATTTTAGTAAGTTGCATTAATTATGAAATTATATCTTTAAAACATTTTAGATAATTAAAACATAGTTATGAAACTATTAGAATAAATACAGAAAACAGCTTATCAGAAAGATGGTATTAGCGAAAATCTTATTTATGCTTCTGTATAAACTAATTACCAAAGTTTTTTCCCCTGAGGGAAGGTGGGAATGGGAGCTGATTAGTACTTTAATCAAAACATCAATTCTTAAAATACACACAACTATATCCCACTACTCCTAGGAGTGTTTCCAGAAGAATTTTATCAAAGCAGCCATAATTGTTGATTACTTACTATTACTTATTTAAAACTAAAAAAAAGAGGCATCCTTCAGATCACTACCGGAAGTTGTAAATGAGCCATTACAATTACCTTGCAAGAGAATTAAACAAATTACCAAGTTCTAATTAACTGTCCATCTCTAGCTTTGTGCTAGGATTGCCTGTGGCTTATTCTGCATTAGGCCTTTGCCAAAGTGTCAAGTCACTGTCTTTCAACAGAATTGCCTCCAACAAGCTATTACATTCAGCATCACCTTCTTTTGCCAATCAGATAATATAAAGACCTTTTCAGACCCTCATTTAGCTCAATGCTTGGCACAGAAAGATTGATTTGTAAAGTGCTAGGGGTTGACTCTAGTGCTGATTCTAACTTAGCTACAATTTTATAAGTATTTGTGAGATTATATATGCCACAAATTAAGCAGAAAAATTATGTGATGTAAAATAAAGGACTGTGTTTTCTTTTGTTCACTCACATTTCTCTTATATACTCATAAACAATTGTGAACTATCCTTCAGTGCAAAATGGATATAACACAAATTGGTTCAATAACATCTCACAGAGCTCTACAAGTAATTAGATTTCTTAGCAGTGTGTCAAACAGAAAGCGTACTGGTCTAACTGGTTTATTAAAAACTTGACTGTCTAATATTTTACTTATTAAAAAGAACGTATATAAGTAATTTGTTCTTGATATGTGTCCCTTTTGTAAGCACCTCTCTTCAAAAGAGAAATGTCATTTCAATTTTTTTCCTTAAGTTAAGAAAGTTTTGAGAAACTGTACAGTATGTCTTTGTTTACAAGTATACAAAAGCAGATCCTGTTGAAAGTAAGTAATGTGCTAACATAACAGTACATACTGAAATTCCTTTGAATATGTTATCATTGTTAATTGAAAACAGCTTGAACTCTGCACAAGAAGTTCCACATCTTGATATTTCCTTCTTCAAATTTGTAAAAACATATAATTTAAATATGACATTCCTAAAACATACAATTTTGAAAATCTTTATCCTAGGCCTTGAAATATTAAAGCTTCTAAATCAAGCAAAGGTGTATCCTTTATTAAGTTAAGAAAACATTTTTAAAAAGCTAGAAGGAGTTGGCAATGTTCATGCACATAAGTGACTTAATTTTGGTTGATTCAATTTCCCTACAAGAATGGTTTCATTTCAAAAGTGATTTAAGTGATTAAATATGGGATTGGGAAATCAGGGAATAGAAATCCTTGTTCCTTTTCAAAGAGTAAAACTGAGTAAGATATCTCTAAAGCATTACATAGTGGGTCTATATTCCAGGCTTCTTTTTGTGCATTCCAGGTTTTCTTCTTAAAAAGGGACAAATTTAGCATATAAGCATTAAATAAACAACTCCATTAATAATAACTGGATTGATAACTTTAACTTTAGGATTGATAGCAAGTTTTGTCTCTAATAAGCCATCCACATTGCCATACGAAAAAGGTGGTAAGATTGTAAGAAAAATATGCCACGGTGGCCCAAAAGTCAAGGCCAGCATCTGGAAAGCTGAAACTTTGTTGGGATTATTTTGATCCATTTTTCCATACACTGTTATGAATTTTCCTTTATGTTCAGGTTCCTATCATATTTTAGTTATAAACTCTTTATTAAAATGTATTCCAATATGTACAGATATATTGGATTTTGCTTATTAAATACTGTAATAATAAAGTACTATACAAACATTATACTTTGGGAAAAACATTTGTTTTTCCAAATTTAGGAGACTGGGGGTGAGGAAAGGAGGCACTCAAGGAAAACTATTGCCTAATATTAGTTTTGCCTTCATATTTTATAACCATTGATTCGTGTTGAAATGACTTTCCTTGCCATATTTGATATTTTCATATTTTGAGATATTGCAACATATCTCAAAAATGTTGCAAAACTGTTTCAGGTGGAAAAGAAAATTAGTTTATATGAAATATATTTATTGAAACAGATGCATGGATAGGATAGGACAGGATAGAATATTTTATCTGGCCAAGTGTAATTAGGCACACAAGGAATTTGTGTCTGGTGCAGAAGCTCACTGTGTTTCTAAGAAACTAAAAATATTTACCAGAATCTACTTATACTTTATGTAGAAAATTAGCAACTTGAAATAATGTATAAGATTCTGGGTTATTGAACAAAATATTTGGTTCAACATTTGTGTTAAATAGTAGAATCACAATTTAAAAGCATGGTTATATTAAGCTTCAAAACTTTGGTTTGATCCCCATCATCTGTTGACAAAAAGGTTCCTGTTTAGGAAATGTAAAACAATTTAGATCTTCTTGTCACATTTCTGGATAGAAATGTTGTTACTAAATGAATTATGGGACAACCAGGAGCCATGGAGATACAGTGGTTAGAACACAGTATTGCAAGCTAACTTGCCTACAGCTAGGAGTTTGATCCCGACCAGTTCAAGGTTGACTCAACCTTCCATCCTTCGGAGGTCAGTAAAATGAGGACCCAAATTGTTGGGGAAAATAGGTTGACATTTGTAAATCACTCAGTGCTGTAAAGCATAATGGATTAGTTTTTAAATCTAAGTACTATTGCTATTGCTACTGCTATGATAGCAGTAACAGTAGCTACTCTGTTTAGACAAAAGTTGTATTCTCTGAATAAGGTGAGGTTTTTTTGCTAGACTTATGTTCTTGTGTATTGCTTTTTAAATCAAGGATTACTGTATTTGTAATACTGTCATCATTATCTTACAGCCTCACTAAATAAATGCATGTTGTGTTGCTATGTCCGAAGTATGCTGCTGTAATCATTCACTTATTTTACTGAATCACTTACATAATACTGTAATTAGCATAAATTACATATAAATTATAGAAAGAAGTTGCTTCTCTGTCCCCTTCTAGGTTTGCTGTCATTGCTTCTTGCGACATAATAAACAATGTGTGCTTCAAAACAATAGTGTGTTGGTCTCTGGATTAAAATGAACTCTTGGGAAAATTTGTGAAAAATCTCTCCTACAGCTACAAAGCAATAGACTAAATTAATAGAGTATTCATGAATGTTAAATATAAAAAGCTTCTCTGCTGTTATAAAACCAATTATCAGCTGATAGAGTGCAAGTAAAAATGGATAGCAAACTGTTTTTATGAAAGAGATAATGGTAGATATCTTCTGTTTGATCTTCTAAATCATAATTAGTTCAGAATGTTTTTATTAAAAATCCCATTTTCTTTCTTTCATTAACTTAAAAATTATAAATAGAAAATAAACTAATACATAATTTAACTAGAAAAGCTATTACACATTTCATAGTAACTAATGATATAAACTTAGATCATATTATGGTTATTATGAACTATATGGTTATTATTATGAGCTGCTATTTATTACAAGCCAGTTTGTTTGCTGCAACACAATGATAAGGTATGGAAATCTTTGTTTCAACATATGATTCAACTAGTGCTAAGTTCTCCCAGGACAGATTTTCAGTTATGTTAACAAGCAACAATAATTTAATTCCAATGCTGAGAAGCACATGGCTAAATGCTAACTAAATATTAAGCTCCAATATCTTTTAACAATTTCATGTTCCAACTTCCTGATATTAACTCCTGTGCCCACTTAGAAAATCTTTACAAGCCTGGCTTTTGGGCACTCCTACTAAATGCCAAATTCAGTCTATAGTAAGGCTCCCATTATCTGTGATTTAAGTATGGCTGAGAAGTCTGAAATGGCATTTATTACTGAGACCTAGCTGGGTCTAAAATGGAGGGTGGCCTTTTCAGAAACCTGCCCAATAAGATTGGGGTATGTTATCAGCTGAGATTTCAAGGCAAAGGTAGATGTGTGATGATTGTTATCTGGGAATCTCTGAAGGCTTTCAACCATGCTGCTCCACAGGTTGCTAGATATAAACACCTATTCATTCATGGCCTCCATGAGTCAGTTGAGATGGTTGCTACTGTACCAGCTTCCCTGCTGCATAACAACTTCCCTGTCTGAGCTGCTTGATTTTATTTATGGGCCAGTGGTGGAATTCCTCAGACTTTTCATCTCGGGGGACTTCAATCTGCCATCTTTGGAAATAAGGCAGGAAGTGGACCAAATGGCTATCATGACAAATGTGGGCCTATCCCAAGTCATCCAGGCCAGGCATGGGACTGTGATCACAAATCTTAGCTGACTCTAATGTCAGAGCAATGTCAATGTTATCTGAAACTGGGAAGTTTTTAGTTACCCCTGGTCATGGTCAGATCACACTAACAATAGCACTGACTGCACTTTCAGAGAGAATGTGATGGATGTGGTGCATTCATCCTTGCTCTGCTTGAATTCTTAGTTGCTTTTGATACCATCAACCTTTTGAACTGAATGAATACGGTACGAACAGCACTATATTATGTTCGTTGTCCTACTTTCTCTGGAGTCAATACCAGAAAGTGGTAATGAGGAAAGGGGGAAGATCCTGTTCTCAATCCTATTATGTGCAGTGCTGCAGGGTTCGGTGTTTTCTCCTCTCCTATTTAACATCTATACAAAGCCTCTAGTGAGTTCATCTGTCACGATGGGGTGAGATATCATTAGTATTATTAGTATAATTGATATCCAATTATACATTTGAGTCCGTGGCAAATTAAGTGATGCTGTTGACTCTGTACCATCTTTGGTACCATTGCACAGTTGGAACAACTGAAGCAACACCTAAACCCCCAACTTTTACTTTCCATTCAGAATAAAACAGTACAGTGTCCTTGAAACAAATTCTCAAAATACACATTTTGTTTTACACCCAGAATTTATTTATTGCACAACTAAAAAAGATTATTTCTGGATTTTGTATAGCCTGTGCAGTAAAGCTTGTATTTGAATAGGTATGCCATAATCCATTGCACACTATTAACTTAGCAAATAAAGGTGTTATATTCAATGATCAAGTATTTATTTATGTTTTTTTCTAATTTTAAAATAAGATAATTTTTCATTAAATAAAGTTTTTCAAATCACTAAATAATTAATATAAGAACTATTATAATGTAACATTTTACAGATAAAATTTACATTTTCCCAGTAAAATATAAGTAGTATATTATTTTCCTAGAAAGCCACCAAAGAATTTCACCCTGCATTATAAAAAATAAAGAGGAAAGGAATGTATGAAACAAAAGTAACGGTCACAGGGATGAAAAAAAAGCTTGTCAGGGTAGTTTGATAAGAAATCACCTAATGCCAGGAAAAATAGCTTTGCAGCCATTTATGAACCATAATTATGCCAGTCAAACTTTTTCTGACAAGAGGACTCTCTTTTAGAGGTGTTTATGAAGTATTCCAGAACTGAGTTATCACAATCTCATAAAATGAGTTCCCCAGGGTTTTTTCAAAAGTCCATTAAACCTCTCTCTCAGACACAAGCAAATATATTTAAAAATAAATAAATAAAATCACACTTTTTAAATCAACAGTTTCCACTGACTCATTTTGGTTAAATAACAGACTCATACAACATTGTTCACTTTCCAGCTAAAGTTTCTTTTAGTATTTAAATGAAACATGAGTAATGTGAACTGCTGCTTTTTTCTTTTGTGGTATCTTTCTTTTTTAATAGATATGCAAATATCTTAAAAGTATTTTTTAAAAGTATGATAGTGGTTCTTTTAACTAATCATTCTTCTTTTGAAATGAATTACACACAATTTAGTGAAACATAATGCATACATTCTTGATGAATGTGCAGTAGCACAATAAAGTGTCTCTTATTTATCTGCATATATACCAATTGGTTTATATGTGTGATTAGCAGTAAGTAATTTGATATGATAATAACCACAAACACACTAGAGATTTTCCTATATGGTATAAAATAATGATGTATTATAGGTAAGAAAGTAATACTAACGTTACATATAGATATAGAATTCCATATTGGAAATTTTTAATATTGAAAAGTGATTAAATGCCTTAGAAATTACTACATTTTATACATAACGTGTATATCTTAAGATATATCTGATATGATATCAGAAAAAGATGTGCAAGGTTTATTTCATAGACAAAAGATCAGAAAGCACCAAGTCCAGACAGAGTAACTCCTTCTTGCTTCAAACATGCTGCTATCATCCTGGTTCCCAAGAAACCCTCCATCTGAATGACTATAGACTCTCTGACATCTGTAGTTATGAAGACCTTTGAGAGGTTAGTGCTGGCCCACCTGAAAATCAACACACGGATTCAATGTTAGACACTTTGCAATTTGTCTACCAAGCAAAGAGATCGGCAGGTGATGCTTTCAAGATGGCATTGCACTATATCTTGCAACATCTTATATAATCTCCCAGGATTTGAAATGGATACCTAATATTAGAACCATCATTAAAAAGGCAGAACAAAGAATGTTCCTGCATCAACTTAGGGGGGGATACACCGCCCCAGAAACACATACAATTTTAGAGGAATTATTGTGTCTTCTGTCACTGTCTGGTTTGATATAGCAACTAAATAGCACAGGTACAGACTCCAACAGAAAAAACAATTGTAAGAACAAGAAGCAATGGATGGATCAAGGAAAGAAGCAATCTAGAACTAAGAAGAAATTTCCTGACACTTAGAACAATTAATCAGTGGAATGACTTGCCTCTAGAAGTTGTGGATGTTCCAACACTGAAAGTTTTTAAGAAGAGACCAGACAACCTTTTGTCTGAAATGGTATAGGGTTTCCTGCACAGGAGGTTGGACTAGAAGACCTTCAAGGTCCCTTCCAACTCTGTTATTTTGTTCTGTAATTGCAACCAGCGTGCTTTCCATAGAAAAATTGTATATTGCGCGAGTCAGAGGGAGCACTGAAAAAATAAGTATACACCCCTCACATCCTGGACATAAACTATTTCAACTTCTCCCTTCAGGACGAGATATAGGGCATTACATGCCAAAACACCTAGAGACAGGGAGAGGTTTTCCCCTTATGCCATCATTTTGCTGAAAAAAATGTTCCTCAGAGTATTGGCTTATGTCTAAGTATATTCACCCATGTTGCATGACTGTACAATTATTATTATCCTTTTCATTTCTCTTCTACCCCTCGTATTTGTGGCATTATTATTATTACTCTGTGGCTTTTCAGGTACACTCAGAGCTTAGGCACCAAGGACAAATTCCTTGTGTGTCTAATCACATTTGGCCAAATAAAATATTCTATTCTACTTTGTTCAAAAAATCTTGGATTAACAATATTTATTCAAAATGCAGAAAGGATATTTTGAGTCTCATTATTTTTCTTTTTTCTTTTTTGTAAATTTTATTTGAGTTTTCACAAAAAGAAAAAAAATCTTTTTTCAAAGCAGCAAAATCCCGGGTTACATTTCTTCGTGCAGACACAATTTCAGGTTCATGCTCATTTTTATATTCTATTCCATATCTTATTACAATTTTACATTTTCTGCATAGCTTCTCCTCTCTTTTAATTTCCTCAATTTTATTGTATTTATTTCATCTCAATTCAAATCATTATATTTATATTTTTTTTCTGTCCTGTTTCAATTGTCTATTATCTTTTCTCATTAAACAAAATTTCTCCTGTAGTTACTGATTGGAGTATGACACCTTTATATCTTTCCCCTAAAGTTATAACACTCAATATAATACACAGCTTCCATTCGGATTACTTACATGTATGGCATTCAGCTTTGTTCGGGTATTTTCCCACGTCATTGTAGTTGTGCTTTTAAAGTTGTAGCAACGTTTTGGCAGAATCTCATCTGCCATCATCAGGCTTCTGTATAGAAAATGGCAGATAAGATTCTGCTGAAACGTTGCTACAACTTTAAAAGCACAACTACAATGACGTGGGAAAATACCCGAACAAAGCTGAATGCCACACACACACACACACACACACACACACACATACACATATAATTAAAACAACATTCCATTCCAATTCAATTCTATCATTAATATTAAAATTCATTAAAGTCTTAAAATTTTTCACGTTACTTTTCAATTAAATATCATACCTCTATGGGAACAATTATTAGCTTTCCATAATCAATTCCCCCCCTCTTCACTTATATTTTATACAACATTGACTAATTAAAGTGTTCCCATTCCTTCCTAATTCAATTTTCTCATTCATTTTATTTCATTTACTTCATTCACAAAGTTACACTAACCATTCTGTCCCTCATTCTAATCATATGTTGTTTCCAATTTTCTAAAGTTATTTCTATTTCAAATATAACAACACAATCTCATGTACCGTTACAGAATCCCCCTTTCAGTTAAATTTTCACCCATTATCTCTAAATAGGTCCTGTTTCTTTATATCTTGCTCCGGATCTTTGTGACTTCTTTTCCTTTCCTTCTTCCCTCTCTTCTTCTCCCTCCCCTTTTTACCCCTTTGTCTCTCTACCTCTACTTCTCTCTTCTGTATTCCCCTTTTCTGTTGTTTTCCAATATTATACTTATTTTTCGAATTATTTTTCTTTTCTTTGGTTGTTTTTTTAAATCTTAAATTCTCCATCCTCTTTCCCCCCTTTCCTTTTTCTTCCCCACATAGAATTACTTGTTCATTAAAGGTGGCTTCTTCTTTGTCCCAGTCTTCTTGTTTTGCAGACTTTTCTTGTTGTTTCTCATAGTTCCAAATCTCCATTTCTAAGAATTGAAAAATGAAGCCAAAGGAACCCTTCCCTTCTTGTGCATCTACTTTGTACTTTTTAAGCTCTATTTTCAATTCATCGAAAAGTGATGCCATTGTAAAAAAAATTAAACAACCACCCGATTGATTTTAGTCATTCAAATATAATAGCCAAAAATCCAAAAGTCACCAAGTAATCCAAATACACACAAACTGTTTCTTTTTGCTCTTTCTTTTTTTTTTGCCACTTTCTCTTCCTAGGGTTGCTATTTAGTTGCAAAGTTTCAGTTAAAATGTATCTTTTAGAAATCTTATTAAAGCTTTACTTTAGACTCTTTTAAAGTCCAGGCAGTCTCCTCCCTCTTCCAGATCCTGCCCTTATTCTTTTTTTCTCTCTCCCTGCTTATAGAAGAAAAAGTTTTTAATGTCCAGAAATCTTTATTGTCCCCTTGGCATTTAGTTATATTTTCAGCTTAATTGCCTATTGATGCCAAAGCGGATTTTTCCAATTTCTTATTCTTAAATTGTCAATATAAGGAAGGAGAGAGAAGAAAAAAAAAGCCAAACCTTTCCCATTTCACTTTCTTTCGCTGCTTCCGACTCTTCTTTGGGAGCAATGTTATTTCTGGTAAAATTTAAATTCCAGGGTACCTTAGTTATTGCTTTTTCAACTTAGCCTGCTCAGCCAAACTTTCACTTCTTATCTTCCTCCTGCATGTTCTTTTCCGGTTGAGTACTTCTTTGAGGTGGCCATTTCTGACCACTGCTCCTACCGCCTTCGTGAAAGGGAGTTTGACCAGCTGAGGAGGCTCACCTCGACCCTGCTGGCAGTCTCCCCCTTCTTCACCACCTCTATGGGGTGGCTTAGCCCCAAAACCACCCGGCTCGGGGCGCTCCAGTGGCAAGCCCAGGCAGAAACCGTGCACGATCGTGGATTCCTGTCTGTCGCCAAAGCCCTTCAAACCAGAAGCTCCTAGTCTCATTATTTTTCATATTGATTACACTGTTATACTGTTTCAGTATTATTTAACTTTTTCTCAAAAATAATGTATTTTATAAAACAGAAATATTCTATATTTGAAAAAAAAAACATTCTGGTACAATTATATTTCCAAGTAATAGATGTTTATCAAAAGAGTCCTTGTTTCAAGACTCCTCTAGAGGATATGTGGTTTCCCACCCTATGATGCTCCAGAGAATGTTCTCTTCTTTAAAAAAAATTAACTATCATTTCTGACAATGAAATATGAATAGATGATTATTTTCAAAATTAGGATGAAGTTAACAATTAAATGTTTATGTGAGCATTCCTACCCTAATGCAATTAAAAGTATATTCCACAAAGATCAATAGGAAATAATTAATCTGATTCTCAAGTGATACCTCTAAGAAAATTATATTCTCAATCTTAAATTCATTAGGTATGTTCCACAACTCTGATTACAAGCCCAGGTCTGCAAAAGTCTATTCTTTGTTAATAATAATTTCCTTAATCACTGGACTGTGATATCATCTGACTTGTCTAGTGGTAACTGAAGACCAACTAGGATTACCAATATCCCATTAACTGGACTCTACAAGGTAGTGTCAACAATTACAGAAGTAGTTTTAAAACTGAGACTGTGATATAATTTCAAGTCAAATCTTAAGCACAGTAAGATATTTCTGCAAATGTAAGCAGCATGCACAATGCCAGTTTCTTTTTCATTCAGATGGAAATAGTGTACAGCAGAACCTTTGCAAATGCAGCTTTCCTGATCTGTCATCAAAACGTATTGACATATTAACTGCAATTGATGAAAAGCAAATCTAAAGGTTTAATATAAATCATACTCATTTTACCAGGAATTATGCTATTGTTTCAAGATGTGGTGCAATATCTGAAAACTCAGAACTGAAAAACATTTAACAATAGAGCTTGCCATTTTGTGGTTATTTGGCATTACAACATAAGTAGGAAATCTGTGACCAGATACTGAACTGCAACTTGTGACACTCTTGTGGTAAAGAATGCTGGATATTTTATTTCAGTAATATTGGATAGTCAAATCAGTAACACTGCAGTCAATAGGTCCTTGCCCGGATGAAGAAAAAAATATCCCTAAATATCAGAAAGGAACAAAAAATGATTATGAGTAACTCTGCAAAAGTTTTAAAGTGTGGTTAATTCTCTAACTTTATGGTTTAATAAGGAAAACTTCACAATAACAAGTCTGTTTGCATTTTGAAGTATAAATATATTCATTTTATCTAATTTTATTTATTTCAACATTTTTGTTGTAAAATAAAGATCAGGATAATTGTAAATCATCCACCAGTTGTTGTTTTTCTCCCACAAGATAATTAGATAAATTGTGGTTTGAAAGCTTGTGGGAGGTATGTTGAAGTAGTCCTAAAGGACCAATAATTAAACATATTTAATTTAGATTTCTGTAAAGGTGAATTTACATGGATGTAATTATCTTAGACTGAGCATTGCATACCCTTTTAAATGACTATATGTCTTCTGTATAAGATGACTGTGCCTGTTAAAAATGCAACTAACAGTCTTAAAACAATTTTTAAATCTCAAGATAGTAATAACTTAATTAGAATTAATCGAATATGACAAACTGTATATTCAGTTTGGATTTTTTTTGTCAAGCATTAATATACTTTTGGTCTGATTTTGGAAGAGAAGGCTTTTACTTTAGAAAAGTAAGTTTAAACAAATAGCCTCTTCTTTTTAAGAAGAAGGATGTCTTTTCCACTTAGGGAAATAATTTTTGCAGGGCAAATAACTTCAGGAAATCTATTTAGGCACTGTTGCTTAATGGCTAATGAATCTTTTATATCTTATTTATGTAGAAAAGTTATATGCCTTCACTTTATTAACAGCTTTGTGCAGCTTAGACACATACAATAAAAGCATTCCTGAAAGTAACGTAAGTTGATAGATTTTAAACGCAAACAAAGGATCTTACTAAATACAAGTTTACTGAGTCTCCTCTTTAAATGTAAAAGTAAGTGTCTCTGTTTCCACAACATAACAGCCCAGCACCATAATGATAAAGCAGGGTTTATTTTCAATGTTGGCTGTATCTATGGCAGAACCGGAAAAATGATCCTTCAAAAACCCTGCAAGATAGATTGCAGAGATTTAAGTGAAACTACAGGTAAATTGGACCCAAGTCATGTGTTCATATTTTAATGCTTCATATACCAAGTGAGAACTCTGAAGGGAGGTCAAAGTAACAACCCCCAAACATGTTTCAAAGATTCTGAAAAGCGAAATTTCCAAGAGCTGCTTTTATACTGTAGTTTGCCTTGCACTGCCACATTCTATCATAATTTCAGGACAATTTTCAAGGGTTAATACATAAAGAATGGATAGGTGTTCAGGACCACTTCCAAATACCAGAGAATACAGAAATTGATTCATATCACCCAAATTTAGAAGTCCCTACTCTAGAATCAGTAACAAAACAAATCTGAGTTTTCTGAATTTTGCTCAGTGTTGTCTACCTTGGAACTGGGTTTGTAAAATTAAAAGCAATAGAAGGCACAGCATTTAAACATTTTAAGTATGCAGTTTTAAGCAATTTTAATCTTTGAAACTCTCTCCAGAAGAATTGCATAACCAAAGCACAAAGCAGAAATGTCATCAAGGCATTGTCTTAAAGGTCTCAAAGTCATGGGAAGGCTGTCAGCTGGATTTAAAAATAACAAAGGTTTTCACAAGTATTCACTTACGTGGAAAGCACATAAGTGTTCTGTTCTGCCCTTCACTCAGCCCTATGGGCCTTAGGGGCCAAGAGAAAGTCCCAGATTCAGCACCTCAATCTGTGCTGCCTCCAGCTGCCACAAATGCTCTGCAGCAGAAACATGCCCCAGTGTCTCCCTGCTACTCCTTGAGGCAGCAGTTCCACATGTTTATCTGAAGCAACCTCCAGTCAAAGCTGGCTCTGGAAATTGGTTGTTTTTTCCACAACCAATTCTTTAAGGCAGAGGTCCCCAAACTTGGCAACTTTAAGCATAGGCTGGCTGGAAAATTCTGGTAACTGAAGTCCACAAGCCTTAAAGTTGCCAAGTTTGGGGACCCCTGCTTTAAGGTCTGGAAATGAGAAAATTCTCAAGTTGTCCACACTCAAGTTTTCAGTAAATGACAAGTATATCCATGTAACATAAAGATGCTGGTAACAACTCCAAACCCACATACAGTATTTGCCTGTTGCTTCAGGAAAGCAACATAAGAAACAGTGTGGAAAGTTTGAAAACTTTCGCCCAAAAATTATTCCCAAAGACTGAATAAGATACTTTTCTAGGTGCTGTCATAAAGTGGTAGCAGTAAAGTCATATGAAACAGTGTCTCTGAACCTGACCTTCATCAAACAATCCACTGTGGTCAGATGCAAAATTCATGTTTGCATTCCTACTATCTTTCCTGATATAATCACCCATTAAAATGAAGATGGATTTTCACCTGAAAAAACAATATTGGACTTGTGTGACAACGCACCACTGCCTTCTATATCTTGGCTAACAGTGAAATATAAAACACCTACTCATTATTGTTAAAACCAGTCAGGTTCAAATATAGTTTTTCCTTTAAAGTGGCTGGGAATTCCACTTGGATTAGACAAATGCTAATAATCTCAGAAACCGTTAATAAAATTTGGACTCTTTGGAAGACCAAATGAAAGAAGGAGACCAATAAAATGTGGTAGTATTGATCCAGGAATCTTTTTCTAGATAGACAATCAACCTAGTAGGTACTTTTTATTCAGTAATGTTCATAGCACCTTCAAAATAAGTCTATATAAGTCTACTAGCTGGTTTTTCCCAGATACCATGAGGTGAACCTCCCTACTACTTCATATTCTAGATCATCCATGTATGTATTTTTATAACTGTGCCACAGTTACTTAAGTTGCCTGTCATTACTTCATTACCCAAATTCCATATATCATTGGGTGTTATAGACTGATACGGGCAGGGTTAGGAGCCATGATATGTTGTTACTCTGTGTCTCAATTAGTTTACTAATGGAGTGGCTTATAATAATTTGAACTTCATCCTTGTAAAGGGAGATTTACAGTGCCACAACTGAAGTGATTTGTCCACAAGAGCATGATACCCATACTCCATTTACCTTCTGAACTTACATGCCAGGTCATATTATGAAATAAGTTTTACTTTACAAATCATCTTTGTTTTTTTGACCAATGTGTGCACAATCAATTTAATTATCCAGCTGTTTATTTCAAATGCCAAAGGGTTTTCAGAGGAGGCCACCGTCTGATCCTGTATACCCATTTCAAATGCCGGTATTATTAATCCATTCTGAACATCTCTGGTTTTGCTGTTTCTATTTGCTTTCTACATCTGGCCTTGTTATATAAATCTCTTTGTTTTAATTCCTGGAGTAGGTGAATTAAATTCTAAATGTTTAAGGTACCATCAATTTACTGAAATTATTGCCAAGCTCAGAGCCTGCCAGGATACTTATATCTTTAAAAATCATATACAATGAAAACTTGATGAATTTCACCTTCTTTCATGACTTAAGCATTCAAACCGAACAGTCACAGTTGATATACAGATTTAGTTCTTTAGAAATAAACTCAAAGCTTTGTTCTTCCACTTGAAGAGTAGGTCACACTACAATTATTCTTCAAGGCTATATCTTCCAGCTTTTAGTTTTGCAAATATGTTATGGGCTGTTTAAGATAATATTCCAAAATATTATTTCAAAAGCTGTTTTGTTTTTTTCTGCATGGTTGTATAAGAATTTTTCAAAAGGAACCTAATAGCACGTTTCTTACATTACTGAATCAAAGCTGATGATGTAATTGCTTTCTAACTATAAATTCTTTGTTATCTTTTAGTGGCGATCACTCCCCACTTCTCATATTAAACTCAGGTACAAGATGGATTTAATCATTAAAAAGAGCTTGCCAAAAAGATGTTAGCACAAGGAATGTGTCAGGTGACAGGGTAGTGCCTCCAAGGATACTGGGATCTGTCAGCCTATGTAACTGTATCCTGTGGCCTGTCACAGTAAAGTTAATTAGAGACATCTGTAGCACAGAGATCAAGCAGAGGTACTAGTGGCAGCTTATTTGCACTAGAAAGGTACAACTCACGTGGGAGGTAAAGGGAACAGAATCACAAACAGATATGGATCAGTAACATAAGTCTGAACAGTTACCTGAGCCATATTCACTTTTGAAATAATGCTATTTAGTAATGTAGATGTAGATCTGAGTAAAAATACACTTTGATATGCTGAAGTTTTAACTCCATAAATGGAGTTCTGAGCTACCTGTAACATTTTTCATGCAGCTTGTTTCACATTAGTTACAAGCTATTGGTTTGAAATATTTCTTCTCATTTTCATTGCTTATTCATATTCATGCCCTTTGCAGTTATCCTTTGTTAAAAAGTGGAAGACAACACTGAAACCTCTTTGCCAGACACTAACAAATACTACATACTGTATGGCTTGGAGTCAAATATTTTTCAAGGCAGTGCACAATTAATATGTACTGTATAATTCATCCTGACACTGAGATCATATATACCGTGACTTTTAATATTGTGAAAACATAACCATCTTTTTAAAGTGATATAGGATACAACTTTATTAAAATAAGATGAATAAATTATCAATAAAAAACCGATATTCCCATGTTATTTTATTTAAATATAAGGATCTTATATAGCTTTAGTAAAATCACAGGTATTTCAATGGTACATTCTCTCAATTGTTAAGTGACTTCTAGCTCATAAAAGCAAATAGAAAGATTGGCTGAAGATGATCTGATGACTAGTATTTTCATTTTAATCCCTAATTGGTGTGATATTGTATATCACATGAGATAAGAAAGTTTACAATTTTTTTCAAACTACACAATCTAACAATCAAACAGTTAAGAGTGGCAGCTGTTATTTGACTCTTTTAGCCTTCAAATATGTAACACCAATATTATAGCTGATTGTGTACTGGTACTGGTTGTGATCTGTTTTTAGATGCAATTCAAGGTGTTGGTTATTATCTTTAAAGCCCTTTATGGCATGGATCCAGGATATTTTCAATATCATATTTTTCCAGTGGGATTGGCCCACTTCCTTCCGGTTGGCAGAAGGGGCCTACTGTAGATTCCTTCAGCCAAGGAATTTTGGCTCTGGAATCCAGGAAAGTAGCATTTTTTGCCATGGCTCCTGCCCTCTGGAACATCTTGCCACAGAAGGTAAGTCTCTCCCCCTCTCTTTCAGCCTTCAGGAAAATTTTGGCTATGCTTGCTGGCATGGAGTCCTGAAGAAGAATCTATTGGCTGGAGTTGGTTGATATACTAATAGAGCAAGCGCCCCATCTCTCCCTTCCAATCCCCTGTATTTTAACTTGTTTGAATTTTTATAATTTTAATTCACTTTTATATTTATAATCATTATACGTTGTTTACAGGGGTGGGATTCAAAAATTTTAACAACTGGTTCTGTGGGCATGGCTTAGGTGGTGGGCGTGGCTTGGTGGTCATGTGACTGGGTGGACATGGCTTGGTGGTCATGTTATTGGCTGGGTGTGGCCAACTTAATATCACTCACATCGAGGCACACATCTCCTCGCTTGACTGTGGGGATGCTGCAACAGTCATAAGTGTGAAAAATGGTCATAAGTCACTTTTTTTCAGTGCCATTGTAACTTTAAATGGTCACTCCACACAAGCAAAGTACCAGCAAAGGAGGAGAAAAAAGGTCCAGAAATGTTCCTGAGACAGGAAGTCTAGTCCTGCCAAGAATGTAATAAGGGTTAACGGAGAGGCAGTTTCTGTAAGGAACACCGGAATGTTTCCTTCCTGCCTTCCTTACAGGATTAGGCCAGTAATTTCTTCTAACAACTGGTTTTCCAAACTGCTTAGAATGTTAACAACCGGTTCTAGTGAATAGGGGCGAACTGGTAGAATCCCACCCCTGGTTGTTTATCCTGATGTGAGCTGTTCAGAGTAACCTGAACCCCAAGATGGATGGTAAATAAATTTGATAAATAAATATGTAAATAAGCAAGCAAGTCTTTAAGTAAATAAGTAATATGTAAATACATACATACATACATACATACATACATACATACATGTACACCAACATAAAGAATTCAGAGTATTTCAAGGCAAAGAATTCCATGCAATTTCAATGAAAAGGCATTGAAAATGAATATGGTTTCTTAATAGTTTGTATCTCAGAAAAAAATTATAGAAGCGGTATGCAACATTCATTGGTAAGCTATCATACCTTATGAAGTGTCATACCTTATGATTCTCAACTCCTGACAAATGTATCTTTTCTTTTATGTATACTGAGAATATTTACACCAAGACAAATTCCTTGTGTGTCCAGTCACATGTGGCCAATAAAGTATTCTATTCTATTCTAATCTGACTGCATCATCACAAAGTTAATAGTAGAACTCTACCTTTGATGTCCAACATCTCCCCTCTCTAAAGCTCTGCTTTTTTAATATATGTTTTTCCACATGTATTCAATTAAATCTGAAACTTTAAATAATGAACTGGATCCAAACTTAATGTTGCTTAGAATGCATCCGCTGAAATCAATTGATCATACTCCATTTAGAACAGCAAGATTGACATGACATAAAAGTACTCATATAAATATATGTGTGTGTGTGTATGTGTGCATGTGTTTTCTTAAGTTTTCGCGGGTACTTACATGTATGATATTCAGCTTTGTTCGGATATTTTCCCACGTCATTATAGTTGTGCTTTTAAAGTTGTAGAAACGTTTCGGCAGAATCTCATCTGCCATCATCAGGCTTCTGTATTGTGTTCGTCTGTGTGTTCATCTGATGAACACTATACAGAAACCGGATGATGGCAGATGAGATTCTGCCAAAACATTGCTACAACTTTAAAAGCACAACTATAATGACGTGGGAAAATACCCGAACAAAGCTGAATACCATACATATAAATACCCGTGAAAACTTAAGAAAACATACATACATACATACATACATATATGTGTGTGTGTTTGTGTGTGTGTATGTATGTATGTATGTATGTATGTATGTATGTTGTGGCTCCGATTCCCGAGCCTGTGCTGTTAAGAGGAAGAGGACTTGGAAGATGAGGAGGAGGAACTGGGAATGCCTTCCGCCCCAGGATCTTCCTCTCTGGCAATGCCTTCCTCCCTGATAATGCCTCAAGTTTCATCAGACAACCGAGAGGAACAGCCTGAGATTAATCAGGAGGAAGGCATATCGGAGAAGCCCTGACAGGGAGTCAAGAGGAAGAATGTTGGCTTGATCCTAGGCAGCGTCGTAGGGAGAAACATGAGCAGCAACGTAGGAGGCGTGGGAGGGTCAGAGAGTGAGCTGAGTCATTGAGCCACACCCCACAGGGGATAAAAGTGGGTGTGTTGTCAGCTAGAACTTTGTACGGGGCAAAGTTTAATCTTACTTCAGGTTTTTCGTTGTGAATGATTCTTGTGGTCTGCCTTGTAATTCTCTGTGAGTAGCTTTTTACTTGTTATCAATTCGGACTTGGCAGGCAGAGCATGTTGGAATGCCAAGGACATTATCAGTTCCAAAGAATTAACTCTGTGAAGTCCGAGTCAGCTTGCCTGCCTGTGTTTGTGTGAGTTTGTACTCTTTCATCTTTTGAGAAAGAAGAAAGGTGAGACAGAACATATATATATATATATATATATATATATATATATATATATATATATATATATATATATATATATATATATATATATATCCCACTGACTTATGGACATATTCCAACCATTAGTATAGCTGAATCCAACTCAGTTTATTTATATTTAACTGAAAGCATAAACTAAACAATCTATGCTTATACGTGACTCACTGTACTTAACGCAGTATAACATTTCAGAATGTTTGCATCAAAGTTTTCTGTGCTATATGGTAAAACGCACCTCATGAAACATACCAGAATTTTTCTTGTGCCAAGCTATTGTTGTCATGTAATTTAGTAAAGCTCAGTTCCCTTTTGCCTAACAAGACATCAGTCAAAGGAAGGTATTTAGAAAAAGATGACCTGATTGGTTGCAATGGGACTTCAGGTTTTTTTTTTTTTAAATACTCACTGAAAATACATGTGAAAGATTTCAAATCTTGAAAAAAACTTATCTGACAAAAGCTATGACAGATATATAATGCCATGATACAAATGCTATCATTATGTCATATTTAATATCCCACTAGTGCCAAATTACACAGCTGTCTCCATTAGTCAGTAGTGCCAAGTAAAATTTCTTATTTCTTAGCCTGTTTTTCTCCCTAATTAATGAGAATAAAATCACACCAGTGGTACTGTGACTGCATAGGGACAAGAAGACCTAACAGGGGGTGGAGAATCAAAACAACTAAGCGGATAATTTCTTCAAAATTATGCAAAGATTTCTAATTGCTTGCTCAAATTTATTAATAGAGAATCAGTTCCCACAGGTTTACATGAATTAGCAGCAAACAAACACTAGTTGAGTTTTTCTAATGTGTAGGTCCAGCTGTGGGATTATGCACAAAGGTTTGTAAATTTCAGAAGCTATCACAGATGTCTGGGGTAAAAACATTTTTTAAAAATCAGGGTGCATATTTTATTAAGGTAGAACCCATGAAACTTTTCCATAACATTGGTTGGCAAAGTGAATTTTTTTTAAAAAATAGCATACAAAGTGAAAACTTGTTGATAAATTATAAAACCGGGGATGGGGAGAGAGAATAATTATTAGGCATAGTCAAACAACTTATTTGGACACAGTCAAATGAATTTCCTTCTGGTCAGAATTTTGCAGGTTTTTTAAAAGGTGTTAAATAGAATTTAAAATATAGTGCCATTTATGGGCTTCTCTGCACTGTATCCCACAAATGCTTGAATCCTGTATGCAAACTGGCTGGAAGTGGACTAAGAAGGAGAAACTTAGTAAAAAGATTCATCAATTTCACTCAGTAAAAAGAAAAGGAAATAGAATTATAGAATTTCACCACTTTAATCTGTTAAAAGTAAAAACAGCAGCCTTTATAACATGTAGCCACTATAAAACAGCCACTGAAGAAAGTGATCTGAAATTTTCTGACTTTTAATATGTATAAATAAAAGAAACTGTTGACCAGAATATTTTTAAAAATTAACTTTCTAATACTCAAAAGAAGAATTAAGAGAAAATGGATCAATAAGAAAATAAATCAATAAACTCTCTGTGTGTGTGTGTGTGTGTGTGTGTGTGAACACACACACACACACACACACACACACACACACACACTACTGTAAGAAGTACCAATAGGAGGAAGGGAGTCACTGCCCAGTTGACAGCATTGGTAGAAAAAAAAATCTACATATACAATAACTTAACATGTGACTGAATTTATCTCTTTTCACAGCAGCCACAACCACCACAACTCTGTGAGGTGGGTTGGGCTGAGACAGACTGACTGGCTCAAAGTTACCCAGCTGGCTTTCATGCTTAGTTGGGACTAGAACTCACAGTCTTCTGGTTTTTAGGCCAGTACTTTAATCACTAGATTTGCAGTCTCAACAAGCAAAGTCAATGGGAAGTCAGCAGAAGGTCACAAATGATGACCCCATGACATGCTTAAAATCTACACAGGATTCACTTAAAGACTACAACTGGAAGAACAGGAACTGTCATCATAATCAATATGATGATACAATGGCACACTTTATGACCATGCTGCTTAGAAACAGAACTGCTGGTTCCCATTACTGTTGTTACTGTTATTGTTATTCTAGATGCAGCAAAATATATCCCATAAGAAATGTTGCATGATACATTTTCATATTCCATGATTCCAGGCTGCAGCAATAGAATATTGGCTAGGTTTGACACACACAAACACCTCCAACTTTCTTACAGAATCCTATCATGCTTTTGCAGAACCATACATAGGGTTTGAGAACTCCTGGCCTAGATAAGAACTGAAAATGTTCCCTATATTTTCCTATCTATACATTTTAATCTCTTTTCAAACCTCAGTTAAAGTATTATGTGTGGATTCAAAATTGACAATTCTTTTTAAAATATGCATAATCCACATGAATATTTATATCTGGCAATATCATTTTTTCTTACTGTGCTTGGTTTGAGTGAGGTAAGTAGTTCACAGTGCAGATGTTGCAGGACAATATTTCCCTTTCCTCCCTAAGCTTAAGTCGCTATTGTCAAATAGAACAGAAGTTGTTATCTCATTAACCGTATTTTTTGGTTAGATTCTATATATGGATTTGGCATTGTGTTTGTCACTTTTGGCAGTCCCCCCATCCCCCACAAGCTGGCCCTGTGGTATCAGTAGTACTGCCACATCATGTATGCTGGGTCTTTCAATTTCTGCTGTTTATACACAATAGCAATAAATGCATGCAGATGCAATTCAAACAAAGAAGGGATTATTGATACAAATACATCAATATAATGATATATGGGGGGGGGGGAAGCTTCCCAATATGAACACACACACCTCCATCCATGATCTATTTATCCATCCATCCATCTGCCCCTCTTCATGTATCTCCTCAGAGCACTTCTCTTTACCAGAATATGTGCTTTGGGCTAGTCTGTGCCAAAATTTATACACTTCTATATACATATATACTAAGCTTTTCAATGACCACTTATTTAATATACAATGATGTGCATTCCCAGCAGTACATCTTGATTATATGTACTTTGTGCCCACATCAAGTTGTGCAGGCATCTGTTTACAGGGAAGAAAAAGCAAACCAAACACTAAATTGACAATGCCAAACACCTGTCTCTGTTTTCTTACCCATGCGGTCTCTCCCTCCTCCTGCTTTTGTTTCTAAATACCTTGATACTGGGCAAACTAATTAATAATGCCTCAGCTCCTTCATGATTACTTTAGCTTGGAGCTGCCAAAGTGGCTCTGAGCAACAAAAGGAATTCCTTTGGGCCTTGTCATGACATCATTTTTTGCAATATAGCTGGTGATGGCAGAAAATGAAGGTGGTACTTATACAAGAGTATTACAGGAAGGCACTTCTGCATCGTGTTTAAAATGACAAAATGTCAGCTTCAATCATGAGCCAGGTTTTTATTTCTTTTTGTAACCTCTTCTTTTTTTTATTGCTTCCTTTTTTATATACATATGACACTAACAGAAAAATAAATTGAAAAGAGCACTGAGGCAGAGTGTATTTCACGCACTGATGCCAATGTTTCATATCTCATGAACCTCTGAAAAACAATTCATCGAACTAATTAGTTTACAGTGTTTAAGCAGCTTGTTTCCCGTCTTTAATCTTCTTTATGTAATACTCTGAACAAAGCCGTATTATCTTCTAACTTTTTTTCTCATACAGTTTAACAAATATAATCTTTTTTATTTCTTAAGATTACTTGAATTACTCCTACAACTCCCCTCTTTCATTTCCAGGACAAAAGACAAATAAGGCAGCATTAATTCCACTGTATTTCAAATACTCATACTCAAATACTCATACTCAAATAGATCAGGGTGTTTTTTTTAATTAATCCATCTGAAATATTTTATTTATTTGTGCAATCTGCAACTCAGACATTAATTTCACAAATTATATGAAATAAATACTGTACTCCCTTATGAATTGATGGTTCCTGTGGTGAAATCCACAGCAACTGCACTGTCATCACCTGGCTCCACTAAATTCTTTTTACAAGGAGCTAGAGGAATTTCAGATCAGATAAAGTTCTATTTGTAAATAAAGTGGTGATTATATTTTCTGTTGTTGCCTAGATTTTTTTTTTCTGCTTTACTTAACACACAAACAAAGTAAAATTGTCTAAGCATACTATTTAGTAGGACAGCAGCTATGAATAAAATTCAACAGTTTGCATCGAAAGACTAACATCATAAATAATACTTCATTTCCATTTGAGGATTAATAAAGATGCAGAAGATTTCTATGATTAGTAATAATCACAAGAGAAGTCTTCAGCATCTTTATTAATTCCAATATTTTTTTTATCCTGATGACAATATACTGTGGATTGCACCAGTGGAAGCACTAATTCAGCAGGGAATATACAGTATTTTTTTCTTTTTTGATCCTTTAATCCAGGGATGTCAAACTGATTTCATTGAAGGGTTGTGTTTGATCTCAGGGGGCTGGGGTGGGCATGGCCAGGGTGGGTGTAACCAGCTTGATGTCATTCGTGCCAGGGACACCTGAGGTGGCCCAAGTGCTCTGCAAGCTTCTGAATTCCGTTTTTGGCTGTGACTGCCTCCTGCAGCCCTCTGCCAGTGAGAGTTCTAGCCCATAGCCCTCCTGAGCTCCATTTTCACTGACAGAAGCATCACAGGCCATTCTGTTGTTTCCAGTGTGGCTCCACAGGCCAGATCTAAGCACCCTGTGGCCCAAATCTGGTCTTGAGTTTGACACACCTGCTTTAATCCCTTTATTTGGGGTGGAATGGAGCTGAGAATTTATTGGCTGGATGCCCTTCCTGATGCTTCCAAGTGAGAGGCGAATGTCTTCACCATTAGGCCACAATGCCACTTACCACACATGGAATATTTCAGACAATTTGTGAAATTAATTTCTGAGTTATGGTGAGCCCATAGTTTCAAAATAATTATTCAGATCAGATGCTTTAATGGAGAACAGAATTTAGCTTGAATATTGCTAAAAAGAGATTTTCATTTTAAACAATCATTAAAATATTAATAATGCAAAGAAAATGAATTATTACTATAGTTATGTAGTCACAAAAAATAAACATTGATAGTGAGCATTAATTTCTAATTAGCTACACATGCCCACAGTTGATAAAAATATTCTTAGTGATACATGATTTGATAATGCCACTTCAGGTGCAGAAATAATTGATTTCTATTTTTATATTAGCCATTTACCATACATATCATTAAACAAAGTATATAAAGCAATAAATCCTGGTTGACTTTTTGCTTGCTTTACAACAGTTTACTATCCCACAGTGCACATATGCGCTAAAGTTCATTGTATCTTTAATTGTCAAATAGATTCATGGTAACTCTTAATTAGTGCAGAATAAGTAATACAGCTGTGACTTTGTGAACCCCAAATTCTTGAGAGATTTGTGACCTACTGTGCTCAAGAGAACTCTTCCACTCTCCCTCAAGGTTAATGACTTCACTATGTGCCAGCAGCTAATATACAGACAATGTAGCTAAAGATATACTAAAGTCACATTTTACTTGGGGATTTGATAAATGAATAAAAAGACTTGTCCTTAAATATACAAAAAGCTATATAACCGATCAATCTATGATAGTATTTATTCATTTTAATGAAAATTACAATTTAAATCCAAGAGTATGAATCTAAAAATCTTATTAAAACTTAAGGAGCCAGCTTTAGTGTCAAATTAATTTTTTTCCACAGTTTGTGTATACAGAGTTTAGTATATACTTCTACCACTGAAATGATGACAAGTCAAAGCTCAGTGAGAAAAAAGGAACCAAATGCTTTAAAAACTGAGTTGCAGAATTGCTAATTTTCTGTAACTGATCCCAGCAAAGCGATATAGGTGGATAGATTGCTCTATTTTATTTTTAAATGATTTTAATTCAGATTGGTAAATAAGCATAAAAGCAATAAGATACTGCATAAAATATTTTTTTTAATTTCCCTTTCAATAAATGGAAATTATTTGAATACTTGAGTAACTAAATGTATTTTTATCTGATTTCTAAATCAAAAGAGTGCTAATGCTTAGCAAACCTCAACATAGTATTGAAAAGAATCTGTTTCTTGGAAAAGTTTTGTATCACTAAGGAATACAAAGTGAAGACCTTTGCAACTTTAAAAAATAGTCTAACTGATATATAGCTTCCAAATGAAGGCCTTGTTATTTCACCACAGTGCATGCTAACAATAGAAGAGACTTTAGATCAGGATGTCAATCTCAAGGCCCACGGGTTGGATCCAACCTATGATGTGGTCGGATCTGGCCCATGGGGCTGTCCTGGAAAATTAAGGGGCTGGCCTGTGTCACTTTGTCCCAGTCTACCCACAGTGCTTCATCCCTGTCTACCCAATGAGAAGAGGCTGTGGCCCAATTTACCCAATACGAAGAGGAAACATGCCAGCAGTTTGGGGAGTGGTGTCCAACTAGCCACACCCACCCAGGCAGCCATTCTTGCCTGGCCCCCAAAGTCAACCACAATCCTGATGTGGCTTTCAATGAAATTGAGTTTGACACCTTTGCTTTAGATATTCAATCTCCACAAATCAGGAATTTATTATTAATGTTTTAAAAAAGAAACAGGGCATGGGTAGATCCTATAAACCTTATGGAAGGGGACTAGTATAAACACAAGCTAAAACTCTTATTAAAACCCAAGTTCTCTTCCTCATCAGTCTGGCATCACTAACTCTAGCTATAAACATCTGAAATTTTCATATCACATACTTCACAATTGCAATTATAATCTTCCAGAAAGAATACTCCAAAATCTAAAAAGAGAGAACTAGAACAAATAATACGAAGTGCAATAAAATTAATAATAATTAATAATTAAATAATTATATGCAAAAAGGGCCCCACTATAAAATCAACAATTTATGAGATAAAGTACCTCATTTACAAAATAATAGAGACAGAGAGTATGTGTCTAAGGATTGATTTTCTATTCCTTCTTTCTGCAGAAACAAAAGAATATAGGTGGAGATAGAGAAATAACACATTGAGAAAAGAGATAAAAAGCAAAAGGGGAAGGAAAAAGGAAGAAGAGAAAGGGAGGGAGGGAGGGAGAAAGAAAGAAAGAAAGAAAGAAAGAAAGAAAGAAAGAAAGAAAGAAAGAAAGAAAGAAAGAAAGAAAGAAATCCCATACAAAGAAAGTAATTCCTTCCAACCAGAGGCTAAGCTTCATTGACATCCAGGTTTTGCAATAACCTGCCCACAGTTGCATCTTAAAATACAGAATAACAGAGTTAGAAGGAACCTTGGAGGTCTTCTAGTTCCATCCCTTGCTCAGGCAGGAAATCCCATATCATTTCAGACAAATGGTTGTCCAATTTCTTCTTGAAAACCTTCAGTGTTGGAGCATTCACAACTTCTGGAGGCAAGTTGTTTCACTAATTAATTGTTCTAATTGTCAGGAAATTCCCCCTTAGTTCAGGGTTGGATCTCTCCTTGATTAGTTGCCAACCATCATCCCAAAGGTGCTTTATCAAGAGTCAACTGGACTTTCTGCTTTTTCTTTGAAGACGTTTCACTTCTTATCCTGACTGGATAGTGGGGAATGAAGGGATATGACATCATCTATTTCCAATCTACAACACAGTCCTTTCAACAGTTCCAAGAAGGCTGGATGCCCTTCTTCTTGTGCTAATATGGCTTCTAAAGCTGACAAAGGCTCCACCTCCATTTGCACCACTCAGGTGACCCTGATGACACAGATAAACTTCCAGATGACCTTAACAACCGGCTAAAAGAGTGCAAATGACCAGCTGTCTGCAAGTAGTATAAATCCTTCCCTACCAACCAGTCAGAGCTGAAGAACCTTCTTGGATGAGAAATGAAACCCTTAAATTAAAAGGCAATTTTCAGCATTTGCTGTGCAACTTTTTTCACTGTTCATTTTTTTAAATTATTTTATATATTTTAAGTTAAATGGCAGGGGTAACAGACATGCTTTATTTTGCTTGCTAATTCAGTCAAGCAACATTTGACAGCCATTTCTGATAGTTTCAACTCAAACTACAGTCAAATGTTCCATTTATGCTATTTACTGGAAAATATCTCATAATGATTTAATGGCTTAAAATATATTCTATCCAACAAGATGGATTTTCTAAATTAATTCTGATATGCCTATTATTTTAATAATATGAAAAGTTTGCAAGGCTATTCCCAACACGAAATTCAAACATAGCATTGTATTGTCCCTCGAGACCTGCATAAATATTGCAAAAGCCTAAAAAGGAGAAAAATGATTCCCCATCTCTGTTTGTAATTTAAGGTTCACAAATCTCAATAAACAATTTTATTTGGGGAAGAATCGAAAGAGCCCCTGCTCCATATATTAGCAGAAGCTGGTCTTATCTACAGTAGAGATATAAAGTGATGCCATTCTTATGGATTCGTTAATTATAACAACTTAAATAATCAACTGGTCTTCAGAAGAAAAAACAAGGCAGTCCAGTTGCCTCCTGAAAAAGCACCTTTAGGACAACCATGACCTGGATGACTGAGAATCTCTACACACTTTTAAATAATCAAACAAACTAAACATCCTCCATAGCAGCTATCTTATCCTTTGAATTTGAAAGACCTAATAGCAAAAATATCTAGCATTTTATTCATGCCAGCCAAAACTTTATATAGTCCTTGGTTTATAACCATTCATTTAGTGACCAAAGTTACAACAGTTACAACAAAAAGTGACTTAGCAACTATTTTTCACACTTACGACCATTGTAGCATCCCCCTAATCATTTGATAAATGATTAATGTTTATTGATCAATGATTTCCTCTTTAAATATCTGCTTGTAATATATATTTTTTCCTGATATTCTGTATATTTCTTGCTTTCTCTTTTATAAAATTGTTTTCAAGGAAAATCTTCAAAATTTTTAAAATTGTTTTCAAGGAAAAGTTCAGCTGTCCTAATAGAAGACTGAGGAACTGATGTATATGACTATGTTAAAATTATTGTGGCACAAATCTTAATCCTATTTGCTGAATGAATACAGAATAATGGCTAAATAGAAATGAAGCTTCTTAAGGTACATCAAAATCTAACTGTAGTTTTATTTCTCCTTCAAGATTCCTTCTTTGCTACCTGAGTAAATCATGTTTATTGTAATGATTTATTTCAACAGGAAGAGTCTGGATGTCCTTAGGTGGAAATATTACTAACTTAGCTGAATCAATTTTCTATCCAAAAACAAAGGAGAGTTTTCAAAACATCTATAAAACAAAATATAGGAGGGAATTAAATAAACAAAACAATGTAAATATCTCATTTTTACCACTTTTTAAAAGACATTCGGCAAAGAATAGTCTCTCCAGTAAAATCACATTAATCACAAGCAAAATGTAACTCAAAAACATCAGTGTGTAGTGTACAGATTTTTTAAATAGAGATACTTCCATACTTGACCATTGTTCTCTACTCTGCATGTTCTTCTTTTTGATGTTTAGTGCATTTCAGAGATGTCCCAAAGGTGCTTTTTCAAGAAGCTTCTTTGACAGTAGGCAAAACGTTTTCAAAGAAAAATCAGAAAGTCCAGATGCCTCTTGAAAAAGGATTATTTAACGTGGATTACTGGTATTGAATGTCTTTTGAATCATCTTGTTACAAATATGTACTTCTGATTGTTTAGATTCTAGAATAAGTAAAGAAATAGAAGTAAAATGGTAAGTTGTTACTTTTGCAGGCAGAGAAAATATTTGTCCTTCTGACTATTATCAAAATATTAATGAAATACTAAAATCATGTTGCTGTCCCTATCCTTTGGAACATTATTGGTGCCAGAGATCATAGTGGTCTCAACATTACTGGTTTTTCCTAAGGACTTGGTTTTATCTTCAGGTCGGGAACCCAAGTGTATGGTAGACCAAATACAGCGGCTATATTATTTTTTATATACAGTATGAATATACCATATACACTAATGGGTAAGTCATCTATTGAATTTTTAACCAAAATCTATCACCCTTAGATACTTTGATGATTTGATGTTTTCATTTTCACAATTGTCTCATCCATGTATGGTGCATGTTTCATGATATTTTGGTTAACAATGTTATCATCAGCTTATTCACAGATCAGCTTATACAAAAAGATAAATATTTTTTTTAAAAAAAAAACTCAGTAGAAAACCTCCTGGAATAAACGGAACCCAATATTTCCAAGTATTTTGGCCACCTAAAATTGTCGGTTAATCCAGCAGTAGTATATCATTTTATATTTTTTTCTGTTGCTTTCTTTTGTTGTTGTTGTTGCTGTAAGCTACCCAGAGTCATATAATTGAGATGGACAGTCATATATGCTCAGCAACTAAATGTCTCAGCAAAAAATCCATTTAGATGGCATACTATGTGAATTGGGAATGTTACAACCACTGTATGAATGCAAAATTTTTGGTTAGATTTTATATGGTTAACTGTAAACATAAGTGAGCACATAAATGCAATGTTTCAAAAGCAGTGCTGTAATGTCTACATAATTTCAAATAGGTTTCAAACCTATAAATATATATAATATCATGACTAATATACAAATACAACCTATAAATTAATAGTAACAGAATATTTTTAATGTTTAGGATAGGACGGGGATAGGCATAGAATAGAATAGAATAGAATAGAAATAATCAATGTAAAAAACTAAAAAGAGCTAATTGTTATTCCTAAAGTAGATATTTCTTTTATACAGAAGTCTCCTGTTCTCCTGAAAAAATATGTTAATTAAAAAAAGGATGGGCTCCAGCAAACTTCACCATTTTTCAAAGGTAAAGGTTTACACTTTTTACAGCAATTATTAACTGTTTTAGCTCTATTGTACCATTCAGAGCCATTTGTTTATGAGATGGGGAGCTATGTAAATTGGTTTAATAAATAAATAACACATTCAGACTTTTTTTCAACACCAACAGAAATATTCAGTGATTGAATCCTTTCTTTTGCCTCAGTGTGCAGTTTATATGCATACCATTGTCTATTAACACTGAAAGGTGACAGATTGAGAAGTAGGAAAAATGTTTCAATCCTCTCTTTCCATTCAAAACTTGCATTATCAACACGTAGCTCCTGGCAAATGATGATATCTTGCCAATTTACACTAAATAAACATATTTATTATTTGAAACAAAAATATGTATGCCAAAGAAAAAACAAAATACAAACAAAAATTTCCCCACAATGAGCTTTTTAAAAAAATTATGATTTTGTCCTGAAAATTATTCAGTGTGATTCCTCCATTTATTTTCTCTTTCATTATAGGTGGTAGGGATTCCATCAATTGTAAATACTACATGAAGAATTTTTTTTAAATTACATGCTAATTAAACTATTAATTTCTTGGGTCTGTTTTGACCTCTGGAAATCTTCTGCATAATTAGTTTTAATGAAAAAAATATTTAATCAACTTTTCCTTATGGCTATCTGTAAGTAAAAACATTTTATTGTTATATAGCAAGAAAAATATCCACTGAACTCTAATAAACTCTAAAAAAAAGATTGGATCATATTGTTGAAATTTTTTGAAGCTGAAAGCATCATTAACCTGGAAGGTATCAAATATTTTTATTCTAAATTCAGAACTATACCTATCAACATATGATACTACAAGAACTTTTAAAAAGGGTAGATAATATGGATGTTAATTCCATTTATTTCCATACCACTTAAGTAACAGATGGTTTATACTTTAAAAATTCATATATATGTAAGTATCCCCTTAATGATTACTGCATGGGCTAGGTATCATGTGTAGACCAAAGTTTTAAAACCAAGTCACATATTATTTGATTCAAGTAGGGAAAGGGACCCATTCAAAAATCAAATGCAATACCTTTCATTTATATTAATTAATGCAGTGGGTAAGCATGGCTAATTATGGTTATTTAACTGCCACACATAGAAATATTGAGAAATATCATTTTCAAGTTATGAACAGGGGGCAATAACAGTCTGAGTACTTTATTTTTCACACAGAAGTTTTCTTTTCCAGAACCTCACTAACTAGTAATATAGAAGTAGGGGTGGGGATGGAATGAATAGAGAGTGTATCACCATCAGCCTTTATCACAAGTGAAACCAAGACCAGAGAAGCTTTAGGCTCATAATGACAGAGAACTGGAGGTAAATAGCCCTTCCATGATGTATGTTCTGTTTCATGCGTCTTCAGTATGATTGTATGGCTTCATACAATTTTCCTTTACTGCATCTTTTAATATTATTGACAATTATTGTGTTAAAAATATAGAGTTTGTTGTTTGTTTTTTGGCAAACAAGAACTTTGGTTATTATATTGCCAACTTCAAAAGCCAATACAAAAATTTATGCCCCAGATAAAGACTGAATGCACCAATTATTACATTAAACAAGAGGAAAACCTTCTACGCACCAATTCCACCCGCGCTTCCTACAATTTTGTAAACAACAAATTAAAAGACTCAAGATTTTACAGTAGACAGTGTTGAAAAAGCACTACGTAATCTAAAACCATCTCTATCTATTGGACTGGACGGAATATGTGCCTACTTCTTAAAAAAGCTATCCACTGCCATAGCCAAACCTCTAAGAATAATCTTTGAAAAATCTTTCAGGACCAGCTCCTTGCCAAAACTATGGTCACAAGCCACAGTCACCCCCATCTTCAAAAAGGAAGACCCCAGCCTAGTTGAAAATTACAAACCAATCTCTTTATACTGCGTCACCTGTAAAGTCATGGAATCAATTATTAACCAAACCATTATCCTCCACTTAGAGACAAACAACCTACTCTCTAATAAACAATTTTGTTTCAGAAAAAAACTATTCTGCAATCTGCAACTCTTACACTGCAAAAACATATGGATTACACAACTCGATCAGGACAAAGCAATAGATGCAATCTACATAGACTTCTGTAAAGCCTTTGATTCAGTGGTACACGACAAACTACTCCTAAAACTAAAATCTTATGGTATCTCTGGACACCTGCATAACTGGATAGAAGCATTCCTGTCAAACAGACAACAAATCGTCAAAATTGGGAGCGTCCTATCAAATTCTGTACCTGTCAACAGTGGTGTCCCTCAAGGCAGTTTTCTAGGACCAACTCTCTTTATACTCTACATAAATGACCTCTGTGATCATATTAAGAGCAACTACGTTCTCTTTGCTGACAATGTAAAGCTATTCAACACCACAGACAATACTGCTACCCTTCAAAAAGACCTCGACTATGTATCAGAATGGTCAAACAAATGGCAACTTCAAATCTCAACAAATAAATGCTCTGTCTTACATATTGGTAAAAAAAATCAGAAAATAAAATACAGGCTGAATAGTCAAGACCTTGTTGATATCCAAACTCTGTCAAGGATCTTGGAGTACTCATCTCTAATGATCTAAGTGCTAGTAACTACATATTGTAACTACATAGCCAAAAAGGCATTAAGAGTTGTTAATCTAATATTACGTAGCTTTTTCTCTGGTAATATTATACTACTAACTAGAGCATACAAAACATTTGCTAGACCAATACTCGAATATAGCTCATCAGTCTGGAAGCCACATTATGTATTTGATATTAGCACAATTGAGAAAGTCCAGAAATATTTCACAAGAAGAGTTCTACACTCCTCTACTCATTGCAGAATACCTTATGCCACCAGACTTGAAATTCTAGACCGAGAAAACCTAGAACTATGCCGCCTTCGGTCCGATCTAAGTATAGTATATAAAATCATACATTGCAATGTCCTACCTGTCAGTGAATACTTCAGCTTCAACCATAAAAATACAAGAGCAAACAATAGATACAAACTCAAGGTTAATCGCACCAAACTTGATTGCAGGAAATAAGACTTCAGCAACAGAGTGGTCAATATCTGGAATATTGTACCTGACTCTGTGGCTTCTTCCCCAAACCCCCAAAACTTTAACCTTAGACTTTCTACTATTGACCTTACCCCTTTCCTAAGAGGTCTGTAAGGGGCATGCATAAGCGCACCAATGTGCCTACCATCCCTGTCCTATTGTTTCTTTTATTTTTCTTATATGTATCCATGTATTCATAATTATGTTTTTACTTATACCTATTATCTTATAAGCAACTGACAAACCAAATAAAATAAAAATAAATAAATATAAAACAAATCAATTTATCAAGCTGTTGGTTTTTATTTGGAGAAACAAAGGAAGTTGATTATTAGAGATTCACTTTTATTTTAACTATATATTAACTATTATCATCATCTTGCAGAATTGTTTTAAGCTAGCATTTTATAGTTGCTTCTTAGTAAGGTAATATTAGAACATTAGATATATATTTACCTTGCAGGCAATGATTAGTTTAACAGTTGGAAATTTGGTCTGGAAATTTAAAATAATTACGCTGCTTGGCATGCAGTTCTATTTCTAACAAGTCTGAAGTCCATCCAATTATTTTCCATGGAAAATATTCCCAAGCAAATCTAAGGACTATAGATTAATTAGAGATGATAAAGTATTATTATTTTCTAATTTTTCCTTTTAACCTAGAGAAATGTATTAAATTAAATCTTAGATCATGGAAATTTTATCTATTTGATTTTTTAAAAAATAGTGTATAATTTTTGGATTGGATATGATGAATCATTTTTTAAAATGTCATTATGCAAGCTATCAAAACTTGTACTGCATGCTTGAGCAATCCAAATTCTGAATTTTATTAGAAATTATTTTCAGGAATGTGAGATTTGGTTTCTTTTTGTTCAAAGCTCAATTAAGTTCCTGACTAATCCCAATTTCCTAGTAGTTAAAGAGTTCATGAGACACATACAAGTTCTGCCTGACATCATTCTATATTGCATGCAAATTATACAGAGACATAAATGTTAATATAATCCATGATCAGTACTGCACCCAAAAAGTTTAAGCTTGTTTGTGCTTTGATTTGCTTCACTATCAATAATGTTATAGATGACAAAAAAGCCTAAGTATAGGTTATGTATAGCATATATTTCAAAACAGAATAATTTAAAATTATGAGAAATATATGATATAAACAATACAATATTATTTTCACAGTTTTTTGTTAAATCCTTTTTTTTATCTACCTCTGAAAAAATAGTTTATCTTAATTGGAAGGCAGAATGAAGCTCCATTAGATATACTGCAAAGATAAAAGGCCTGATGAGAATAAAGTGAAAACTGGTTTCAATAAGATGATACAAGACACACATACTGTACCCACACAATTGTATCAGGTACAGCAAGGGTCAATGGATTTCAGAACTGAATTAAACAGGAATTGTGAGCATGGAAAAGGCAAGAGAACTTATTTTATTTGCTCTATTTGCACTTTTTCCTCATGGAAACAGAAGTAACGTTAATAGACAGTTTATAAAATGAAGTTTAAATAACAAACAGATGCAAAAACTTTCCTTTCAAAAGTTAGCAGGTCTGGTAATTCATCACTTTACATTAAACTTTTCCAAACAGTAAATTAGCCTGGCTTAAAAATGGATTTCTTCTAAGTGCTTTGTTGTGTTTGCATATAGTTCCAATAATTAGGGAATATTACACACCCTTTTCTATCACATAACAAACAAATAGCACAAGGATACAATCTGGAGAAGAAAAGATAATTTCAGACCCTACTGCCTTGTTTCCTAGCTTTGCCAGGTCATTAGAGGTCATCATGACTGACAAGTCTTTGGTAATTTTGGAATTGCAGATAATACACATACCATTTCTAGAAATATAAGAGCTCCAAGTACTTCTAAACATACTCAAAAGGAACACTGAAGAACTGGGATAAATAATGCTCTATTAACTATATGATTCAAATATAACTAATAGCCTCCTGAACCAATTAATACCAATTAGAAAGCAAAGGGGAACCAGTGTTTTTCTCCAATCCCATAGCCCAAAGTTCTGGCTCTTTTTATACAATTCCTTGGGAAAATCATCTTCTACAATATAGCCCTTACTGTACCGAAATTTACTTAGAATTTAGTATATTTTGCTACCTTCAATTTTTAAAAAGAGAGACTAGGTGCAAATATTTGAGTTTTAATAACCTATAATAATCCAAGCACTCAAACTAGGATTTCATAAAATGGTAGTAAGAGACCTAAAAAAATAATAATCCCCAGAACCAGTTTTAAGAAAGAATGGGTTAAAAAAACTGTTAATAGACAGCTTGTAAAGCATGTACTTTTCTAACATGAAAGATCTGAATGCAGTGAAAGTAATACATCATATTTAACATTTTAACTACAGTATATTGTTAATATCTGTTTTGTTTTCTTCAAATGGACTGACAGATGTTTACCTTTCTGTGAATGTTAATAGGACATAGTTATAAATACATATTTTATTCTGCGTATAGCAGCCATTCTTTCCAACTAATTCAAAACTACTAAGAACTGAGTGAAAACAGCCCTGTGTTTTCATCACAGAAAACATTACTTCCTTCAGCTTTTCAGGACACAATTCAATGAATACTGTTTGTGTAGTTTACGCCCTACTGATCTTCTAAATTAAATGAATGATCCATTATGTCCAACCATTCTGTATATGCAATTCTGTACATCCACACAGACAACTTCTGGAACTATATTCTGTTCTAAAAGAAGTATCGCAATTGATTTCACAACTTTTTGATCATTTGTCTTACCCAATCTAGCCAAAAAGAAGTGAGAAATATAGTATCAATCAAATACAAATCTACTTCCTGCTTATTTTGATGTGAAAATGTACGAAATTGGATATCATCAGCATGCTGATTCTCCTAGCAATTTATGTAGCAATTAAAAATAATTGGAAAAGAACCCAGGGGTAGGCCAGCCCAGAATGAAGTCACCACTGGGTCACTAACTCCTCTCTCACTAATTATGCATATATAAAGAGCTGAACCATTGTAGAAAGGTACTCTCAACTTCCAGATATTTCAGATTTCCCAAAAGGGCACCATGGGTAATCATACTGAATGTTCTTTTAGAGGTCAATTAGGACGAGAGGCAGATTTCTCCTAGTTAAGTCTTACTGCAGGCCATGCACAAGAATGACTACAGGTTGTCCTCAACTTATGACCACGATTGAGCCCAAAGTTTATGTTGCTGAAACATATGTTAAGTGAGTTTAGATTCATTTTACAACTTTTTTGCCACAGCTATTAAGTGAATCATTGCAGTTAAGTTAGTAACACGGTTAGGTTATTAAGTAAATTTGGCTTCCCCATTGACTTTGCTTGTCAGACGCTTGCAAAAGCTTATCACATAACCCTGGGACACGGCAACTGTCATAAGTATGAAACAGTTCCCAAGGATCAGAATTTTTATCATGTGACCATGGCGATGCTGCAGCGGTTATAAGTGTGGCAAATGGTAATGTCACTTTTTTTTTCAGTGCCATTGTAACTTTGAATGGTCACTAAATGAAATATTGTAAGTTGAGGTCTACCTGTAGTATCATTTTTGGTCCAGGCTTGAACCTAGGTCAGAAGGATCTAGATAATCCACTTAATCCACTCAGCACAGATGCTCTGCATCACCATGTACATCCAAAATCTGGGATTGTATCCATGTTTGGCCATATTTGTTCTTTGTCTTTTGCTTGTATTGTTTTAGGTGTTCATTCTAATGTTTTATCTCCAGAGAACTTCAGTACACTATAAAACATCACTAGATTGATATAGAGAGAAAGACCAATGAGGACAATTCTGTTAAGTATCTTCTTCATCTCCTTACCTCTAAGATCAATCAGGCAACCAACTGGATAATGAGGAAAGAATGAATTTTTTAGCCAAGCTTGACTCTTGGTAATTTCATGGACACATTGATTATTTACTGATGGTAGTTTAAGATTTTATATAGAATACATGCATACTTAAGGTATATGGAATACACCTTAGAAGCACCTTTAAAATATTTTATTTTTGTTTTAAAAATAAAGAGCAGCAAAAAGCTTAATGTCCCTTGAACTGGAAATGCTATTCTATTTGTATCAGGCCAGATAAAAATAATGCAATTTATAGCAAACTCAAAAATGTTTTCCAGTATTTCTAAATTCTTTAATTTGTTTTCCATACTTGGGGATATTTTAAAAGGAGCTCTCAATTTATTTGTATTTCTGTACTAACAAGATTATAGCAGTAAAATTGAAGACCCAGGTAATCACTAAAGTTTTTCTAAGTTATTCACATGCTTCATAAATCACGTCAAAGTTATAGTAAGCATTTGCACTGTGACCTAACATTATACTTCTGCACACCATCTATTTGATAATGATTGTATATAAAGCAACGCTAGCTTGTCACTAAAAGTCATAAATAAAGACTGAAACAAGCATGCACAGTTTTAAACAATATTACAAGTAATAATCACCACTTGTGAAACATTAAATTTCAAACTGCCAGCTGCATACACTTTAAAGAAAAACATACCAGTAGTTTTTATAAACAGAAACATTTTTATTTAACTGAGAAACAGCAATCTTTTTACCTTCTCAACATCAGTAATTTTTTTCTTTTGACCGACTCTTAAGTTCAATAGCAACCAGTTTTCCCTGGGGCAAATAGGATGTAAAGAAACAGCAAAGAGATCACAATATGGAGAATTAACTGGATTTAGTAATTTGAGATTTTATACATTTGCTGCAACAGAAATTCAATGTACAATAAAGGCAACTAAGTGACTTTGATTTACTGCAAGAAATATATACAGAACAAAATATTGGTGTAATAGATCTGACCATTTTAACATCAAAGCAAATTTTTGAAACCACATTTAATAAAAAAAGAATGAAGCACTTTCTCAAGAGCATGATTTATTTTGTGTATCTCATTCATTTTATTGAATTTTTAATTTCAACTTTGCTTAAATCTATTTAATTTGGAAGCATTGTAAATCTAATACGTTGTTGCTGTTATTATTACGGTTCATTGCAAAATTAGCCAGATGTTTAGACTGGATTTGGCCTTTTTATCCAACTTTCAATGACCTGGGATAAGGCAATGCTACTTGATGGCATGATTATTATTGGCATTATTATTTTATTATCAAACACAATGTTTGTGTAAACTATATGGAGCTGTAAAGTTTACCAGAAACAATTGTTTCCAGTGGCTCTGGAAGCTAAACATACAATGATCATCTAGTTTGATTAAAAATGTAATGAAATGGAATAGAAATCTATCATTCTTGGGCATATACTATTGACTCTAAAGTTATGTTTTATATGGTGAGTCAGCAACCTTCTAACCATTGAGGTGAGAGACTGTACAGTCTTACCAACATTTCCTCATCCATTTCACACTTGCTCATACTTCTGCCACTGGGGGTTCTGTTGCACACTGAAACAGTAGGTAAACCCATCACTAAAATAGCCACCTGAAGAGACAGAAAGAGCTCACAAGAATAGGCAAAAGACTGCTGCTCTCTTCCTTTTTTATATAAGCCAGGTAGTTTGGGGGATGGGGGGAGGGACTGTAGGAAGGATCAGTTCAGATAGCAGGACTTTGGGTGTGAACCCCTACTTTCTGCACTAATTATGATTATACTTTATCTCTGTATACACACATGAAATTCTACAATTAACAGCTCTTAAGAAAATAAGAAACCATGAATCTTCCTAATTTAAAAATAAAAAATAGATTTTTATATACAAGTATATTTGAAATAATTTCTCTCTCTGAAACACACACTTGAGTATGTGTCAGAGAGAAATTATTTCAGAGTGTATACCGTATTTATCGGCGTATAACACGCACAGGCGTATAACACGCATTCCCTTTAAGAGGGAAATTTCAGGAAAAAAATATGCGGCGGGCGCAGCGCTGACATCACGTCACGATGCTGCGCCGCCGCTAGGCACTATTGGGAACGGGATCCCTTAAAGAGGATTCCGCTCCCTGGACATCGGCGTATAACACGCATACATCATTTGCCCCCTATTTTCAGGGGGAAAAAGTGCGTGTTATACGCCGATAAATACGGTATGTAAGGGAGGGGGAGGGGGAAGGAGGGAGGGGGAGGGAAAAAGAGAAAGAGAAACATTTCAGGAAAAATATAAACATAAGATAGATGGGGGAAATACATTATTTCCTTCTGGCACCTAAAATTGTAGAGCCAGTTGGACTCTGTAATGAAGCCTGTTGGATGACCTGAACCTCACACGTATACCTTTGGCTGCAGCAATTTCCACCATATTTCAATTTTGTCCTAAGTACTTTTCTGAAAGCTAATAATTAATATCTAAGAAAATAGTAAATCTGTCATCTGGAAAATAAATTAAAGACATATTTTTTTCTTGCCACCCTATTTCTTCATGTTCAGTCTTGGACTGTAATTATTATTAGTAGAAATATATTTCTACTAACAAGTATTATAGAACATGCTATACAGAATTTTAAAAAATCTAGTCTATACAAAGTATATTTCAAATATATCTTTGACAAATAAGATTGAGCTAAACCTGTAAATCATAAACCTACACTATAAGCTTTCAGGTGACATTTTTTTGAAAGAGAGCCATTTTTCTAATCTAATCTAATCTAATCTAATCTAATCTAATTTAGATTAATGTTTAAATCTAATTTAAACATTGGACCATTTTACCTGTTAGTACATCAGAATGCAGATATATATATGACTGTTTTGTTTCACTTGGTTTACCTTATATGAACATAAAAGAATGTACTTATATTTTTATAAGATTTTTTTTGATAGAGTAGTTTGATAGAGTAGTTTGAGATCTGTTAGATATGCAAATAATAAAATGTTTTAAGATGAATTGGATTACAGATATTTACATACTAAGGTCAAATATATTTTTGATTCATATTTTATATGCTATAGTAGTATTTTTAATTGTTGCATTAAAATCCCTAATCTTTCTTCTAATGTGTGCTAAAGCATTTAATACAATTGCTAAATCAGTCTAGATTTTCAGTCTGAACAGTGAAGTCTTCCATCCCCTTTCCTCTCTTGTGAATTTTCATTGAGCTTTACAGTTAATAAGTGTAATGTTTTGTTTTGTTTAAAATACCTACATCCTGTATTTGCTTAGGCTAGCCTCCACTAATAATTACATATCTACCTCCTTACTAGTATGTCAACAATATACGGTCATATGAGACAGGAAAAATGTAAGAGCCAAAAAAGAAAAAAAAGAGTGATCATGATCTAGCTTGGTGAAAAGTAGAAAGATAACAGCATAATGCTACAATAGAAAAACTAACTTCTTTAGTGCTTAAGGAAAATCTAATAAAACTAAGTTTCAGAGCTGAAATACTTTTCAACCTTATTATAGAGCAGTTTTTCACAAAAGACAAATTGCATAATATGCATGTTAACCTATCATTAAATCTATTTGTTTAATAACATAAAGTACATTACATTACAAAGATAAACTATTGTAGTAGTAACAAAATATACATACTTATGATCTATAATCAAATTTTATAATTATAAATTATTACTCGTATAAATTAATGTGCATTCTTTTCTATTCTTTACCATTAATCTAGTGAAAAACAGGTATTATGCAAAAATATTGTAGAAACTAATAATTCAATGAACTATTTGTCTTGTCTCATTATACTACCTTCACAACTTTGTTTTGTTAACATTATTTTTATCTATAAAACCATTACTTTTTGTGGCCTTTTTATATCATTATTTCAAATGATATGGAAGGAAGTCGATTATGTCTTCTACATTAACATTTTAACAAATCTGAGCAAAATAACTAAGGGTGAATTACTCTTACTTAGTATGTGAATTTAAGTGTCTCATATTTTGGGGGTATCTGCCTATAAAACCATATAATTTTCTGTATGCCTTATTCAGAAACAAGCCTCACTGAATTTTGTGTAATAATAATGGAAAAAACACAAAATAACATGGACAAGGAATAGTGTTGAAACAGAATGCTTAAACATTTTAGGACCACACATACCCTTCAACCCCCAGTATAAACGTATCTATTCTTTCTACATAGTCTACTGTTATGTCAGAAAGGCAAATGTTTCCTAGAAAAAATAGCACAACATAATTTTTGAAGTAACCTGGATTAGAAACAACAAAGAGCAGAAATTTATTCTTTTGTCTTGTCTCACTGATGAGCACCAAAGTCAAGGGACCAAATGCATTATTTTCTTTGATTCATTTCATCTATTCCTTTTATTTTGTTCTGTGGACAGAGCAGAAAAGCTCTCAAAGTTATGACATAAGATAGCAACGTATGATAGCTACCATATGGAAATAAATGAATCATACAGGTCAAACTAGAGCCCAAGAATAACATCTGGGAAAGTCATTCATCATTGGCCAATGCTCTGAAGACCAGATGAGCCCCTAGCTGTCAAACTAGGAAAAGGCATTTCTCCTTATCTCTTTCAATACAGTATCATCTTACCAGCTATTAAAACAACCAAGCTATTTTTTCTCTAAGATGAGAAGAAACAGCCATCATGCAAGTTATTTCAGCTGAGAATTACAAGTTCTCCATTGTATGTGCGTTTTTAGCACATATGAGCAAGCTTCACTTTGTAACTGGCAAATTGTTTATTTTCTATCAATTTTTGAAGATATGATAGCTTTTAACTGTATTTTAGACAATAGCCATGTGTTTCATTACTTCCACTTTACTTAGAGATTAATGTCTCCAACATTAATTATAAAACTATTAGAGGAAGCAACACACTCTAAAAAGTCTGCATGTATATATTGCCAAGTCATCTTCATTTAAAGCATTTAAATATATAAATAAGTTAAAACTGAAATACATATTACAAGGTCTATGCCATTATGTAAGGCTAAACTATAGCCTTGTAGTTTATAGCCTCTATAGAGAACCTTTTCCTTGTAGATCAGGAAAAGATAAGCATTGCTGGAGGAACCTAAATCAGTATTATATGCTTGCTATGGCCATATCAGTATTATATGCTTGCAAATTTTTTCTGTCTATTATTTGAACTTATTGTCATTGTTATGATTTATATAAATCTGGGGTGTCCATTTTATCTTTAACTACTGTTTAACTACTTATTTATATTCTGTATACTGCCCAAAGACTGAGCTTGACAATGATAATAAATTGAGTATGTTATTATTATTATGCATACAACAATGTGAAGTCACAGCTGCCAGTTCTTTAGCTGGTATTGGTTTTCATAAACATCAAGTTCTTTCTAAGAACCTAAGGTATTATATAATCTCTTAATATGTGTGGATACAAGCAATTCTGGCCTTCTGTAATTGACATAATTTTTGTCAATGTGCAGGTTTTCTTAAGATTTGGTGGGAACTTCCACAATACTTTAATTTTCTTACTCTCAACTTTTTCAACTCTATGTTCCCACAAATTTTTCATTCCTGGCACACAATCATTTTTAATCAATTGGGCAACTGTGTCATGTCCTACACACATATTTTTTCTTCTGCATCTTTGTACAATCTGCACTTTGAATTATTTGATTATTTCTCAATTCTGCCCTTGACTAGGTTTGAATAGCTTATTCTTGAACAGTTCATATCAAGCTTTCATTTTTCTTCAATAATCAATGATTCTAGGATAAACCCAAATATCTGTTCCTCATTTCATTTAATTATTTCTTTGTCATTTATTCATAAAATTAATTTCAATGATTTATACTACGTGGCTTGCAGTGCAAAATTTTGAAATAGATGATAGCTTGAATTGGCTAAAAGCAGCTTCTGTAACAATTTTATGAGTCTTAAAAAAGACAGTGCAGAATTAACAATTTAAAAATATGTGATTTGTTTGCATTCTCATGCATTCTGAAAAACTTCATTCAAAGAATTTGCAGATTCCCGACTGCTAAGATGCCTCTCTTTTTATGGATTCCATTAATTCATTGGAATTAATGGAATTATTAGTACTAGTTATATTATAGTTTTCAAATCTTAAACACTTTCCTTAAACACTTTACAATGGTTCATGACTACAGACAATACAGAAATTTCATCAATATATTAGAATTAAAATGTAGACTGAGTTAAACAAGTTTACAAAATATAATTAGCAGACAGTTTGGTACTCTACCTTAACTGCATAAAATATCAAACAGTTGGAAATCTTTTTAGTTTATTGAATTTTACTGTCAGCTTCAATACTGACAAAGTTGCTGACAATTAAGTATGCCATTACCAATTTTACTAGACTGAAATTGGTAAACAACTGTAAAGGAAAGAACAAGATAGATGTCGAAAAGGAATACAGTATGAATGGTCTTTTTATGAAAGCAGCAACTGAGACAAAGAGACACAAGAAGAGCTTAACATTATTCAAGATATATTCCATAATTGGGTATTAACCAAAACTATTTTTCAATTCCTTACCTTCTTTGAACTAATTTATTCAGTGAATCAAAAGACAATTTGTTTATGCTATAGAAATAGTGGATATAGATACTACTAGTCTCCCCACTTTCCATTCACAAATTTGCTTTGACAAGCCTGTACAACTGATACAGCAACAGGGCATAAGTCTCTATTACAAGTAAGATGGTGTAGAGCTTATTGCAGGCCATACAGTTTTGGTGCAGAAATTCCCAGGTTTCAGAGTTTAAAGAAAAGCTTACTGGGACATTAGCAAACATCTCAGATGGAGCTGCTAATAATGAGACAGCTAAGGCACCAAGCCCATCTCCCAGGCTGTGGCAACAGAGGGCAGACAGAAGAATTTAGAGTGTAACTATGCATGCAGAATGACTTCAATCTCCTTGTCATCCCATGGTTAGTACAAATTTCCCATCATTGGATGTATTTAAGCAGAATCTGATGATCTAAATGGTCTTGCCCAACTTCAGATTCAATTTCATTTAAAATAAATAACATACAAATAAATATATTTTACACATTTACACACTTTTTACCTTTTTGTACCTGAATTTTTTGTAATATTCAATTTATTTCTTTATCGTTATAAACAAAAATAAATTGATAAATGCATCTGTGCATTTAAATTAATTAAAATAACCACGATACAGACACTCTTTGATTTCAATTTTTTTGGTCTATAAATATGTTTATTTTTAAAATGGATTAAGTTGATCCAGCTTCAAAAATTCCCTATTGTATGTTAATTAAATTTTAAAAGTCTGGAGCTCCTGTTATATCATAGGAATATCTTTTATTTAACTTGCTTGCTAACAAAAGGGGACAACCATTAAAAGTCATAGGTTTCCCTTTTTTCCAATTAATGAAATTGGTGGAAAAAGTGACAGAATAACAACAAACTAGGATTGCAGGAATTTTACATACCTGCATTAAGTTTGTATAGAAATCTATCTGCCTTCCTATGTCAAGTTTCACACTATTCGCTCATCATTGAAAAATATATTATCTTCAGCAAAATAATAT